>NC_056441.1:54730956-54798456 GCF_018296145.1 Oncorhynchus tshawytscha
GTTTTAGACTGATCCAATGAACCATTGTATTTCTGTTCAAAAGTTTGTATCAAGACTGCCCAAATGTGCCTAATTAGTTTATTAATCACTTTTCAAGTTCATAACTGTGCACTCTCCTCAAACAATAGCATGGTATTCTTTCACTGTAATAGCTACTGTAAATTGGACAGTGCAGTTAGATTAACAAGAATGTAAGCTTTCTTCCAATACCATATATGTCTATGTCCTGGAAAGTGTTCTTGCTACTTACAACCTCATGCTAATCGGATAAGCCTATGTTAGCTCAACCGTCCAGCGGGAGACCCACCGATCCTGTAGAGGTTTTTAAACCATCTCACACTGGTGTTATGCTTTGTGGACATCCCAAAGCCATACCTCAACCTATACCAAATAAACCCTAATTGAAAATATCCGCCATGAATTAATGTAGTGCTTATTTAGGAAATACAGTGCACTCCACTTCTAGTGATCACATTGGTCCAGGACAATTTGATACACTAGAACTGCATCCATTCTACCTGTATGGCATTGTAGTAAAATAATCACCTCTGTTTCTCTGTTTGTTTCAGTCTGCCGAGTTCTTTGACATGCTGGAAAGGATGCAGGTAAGACTCCTCCTTCTCCTTCCTCTTTCTCTTCCTTCTCTCCTTCCTTCTCTTCTCTCTAAGTTCCCACTGCTGCTGGCATGGACGTGGTGATGAAAGCATGACACGTTCATCACTTTCTGAGATTTTAATCAAGGGTCCTCCCCTAACGAGCAGAAGGGTCCGTTATTAAGCCAGGGGAGTTTGGAGGGGGAACGCGGGCCGCACTTAATTTGAGGAGCCGAGAACAACGGGTCCAATCTCTGGTCCTGATTGAGTAATGAGCCGAACCAGACCAAGTTAACGAGCTCCCTCTAAAAAAAACATTGATTTCTCTGACCTGTTCTGCTACACTGTGTCTATGGGGTTCTGGGATCTTCTGTGGGATTGGGGTTTTAGGCAGGATGGGGGCAGGAAGAGGGTGGGTGGTGGTGGCAGCTCTGCCACGCCAATTTGGGGACAGTGGGGGAGCTTTTGAAAGAAAGAGAGAGAGTGAGCGGAGGAGGACAGAGATCGATAGCGCATGATAACAAGTGGGCGAGGAGGAATGAGGACAGAGGCCACACAGGCCCGCTGCCACCTCTGAGCCAGTCCTTACCAGACCCCTCGCTGTCCCCACAGCGTCACATCGACCCGCACTACTAACTAGACTAGAGCAATCGATGGCCGAACAGTTGAAAGGGCTCTGTCTGGAATGGTTGATCACAAAGCCCGTCTCAGTGGGATCGAAGATGGATGTATTCAGACAGACCCCTGGCTTTGATCTAACCCAGCGGTGTTGACAAGTAGTCCCCCACTGAGCTGTAGCTGTACCCCCATCCCCTCCACTGTCTGTCTCTCTGAGCTAGCCTGGTCCCAGATCTGTTATTGCTGTATTGCCAACTCCTATGGTCATTGTCAATACAGCACAAACAGATCTGGGACCAGGCGGAGGCAAGCATCACTGGAGGACGAGGACCATTCAAACACATGCAGAGAGTGCTTAGATCAGGGGTGCCCAACCCTCTTCCCGGAGATCTACTGCTCTGTGGCATTTCAGTCCAACCCTCATTTAACACACCGGATTCTACTTATTAGCTGCTCAACAAGACAGTAACCAGATGAATCAGATATGTTAAATTAGGGTTGGACTGAAAACCTACAGGACAATAGATCTCCAGGAAGAGTGTTGGGCAGCCCTGGCTTAGATAGATAGACAGGCCAGTCTGTGTGTTGACCACTGCTTAGATAGACAGACCAGTCTGTGCGTTGACCACTGCTTAGATAGACAGACCAGTCTCTGCGTTGACCACTGCTTAGATAGACAGACCAGTTTTTTTCTTTGAAAACTGCTTAGATAGACAGACCAATTTGTGCGTTGACCACTGAAATCAATAATGGAAGGTAGGGATAAGGATACGGTTTAAGTCTGGTAAATGACTTGTGAGATTCTGTGTGTGTGGTAGGTCTTAATTAATGGCCTTCCCACAAACAGAGTACAATATACAGAGTAGTGTGTTTGTCTACCAATGAAATCGATAATGAAATGTAGGGATAAGGATGATTGAGATATGAATAAGTCTGGTAAAATACTTGAGAGAATCTGTGTGTGTGGTAAGGATTCGGGCTTCAGAGCCTCTTCCCACATGCACAGAAATCTTTCTCCACAGGTCTTTCCAGTAGATTGGTAATTGTGCAATTCAGGATGTCAACAATTCAACTAGTCATGTCGGCTTGGCTCTGCATATATTACGCAAACACTTCTTATAACCAAGCAAATATTTTCCCTGGGTTCCACCAATCAAATGTTTACCCATCTACAGTCCAGTATATAATTACAGTAACTGATTTGGGAGTTAAGTGTAAGTCCAGGAATGATCTTTTTGTACCCTTGTGACCCTCCGTCCACATGCGTGACCCTAACCAGGTCCCTAAATCGGAGGAGACGAAGCCCCACTCGCAGAGAAGCAAGGTCTGAGAAACACACAAACACACACACACACACACACACACACACACACACACACACACACACACACACACACACACACACACACACACACACACGTCAGTGTCACCGCTAGGCATGCTTCTCTGTCATGATGCATTGACCTCTGTCCATTCCTTTATTCATGTATTCCTTTATTTGTCCGCCCCCTCCCCCCCATCCCTTCTTTGTTTGATTGCGATGGTGGTCATCCTCTGTGCTAGCCCTGTCAGCCACTGGAGTAGTTTCACCACTCTCTAAATGACTCTCTTAAGATCCCCCCTCAACCAGGACAAAACGTAGGCTAACATAAAATAACAAAGAGCTGTGCATGAATGAATGCGATTCCCCTCAATCTCCTGGGACCATATACAGTGTAAAAACAAAGGCATGGAGATCGATTGGAGCCGATGGTGAGCGTCCAGGGATGGACTGGCCGTAGGTGGGCCTCGAGGGACAAAATGGGCTGGCGTGGTGGGCCTCGAGGGACAAAATGGGCTGGCGTGGTGGGCCTCGAGGACAAAATGGGCTGGCGTGGTGGGCCTCGAGGGACAAAATGGGCTGGCGTGGTGGGCCTCGAGGGACAAAATGGGCTGGCGTGGTGGGCCTCGAGGGACAAAATGGGCTGGTGTGGTGGGCCTCGAGGGACAAAATGGGCTGGCGTGGTGGGCCTCGAGGGACAAAATGGGCTGGCGTGGTGGGCCTCGAGGGACAAAATGGGCTGGCGTGGTGGGCCTCGAGGGACAAAATGGGCTGGCGTGGTGGGCCTCGAGGGACAAAATGGGCTGGCGTGGTGGGCCTCGAGGGACAAAATGGACTGGCGTGGTGGGCCTCGAGGGACAAAATGGGCTGGCGTGGTGGGCCTCGAGGGACAAAATGGGGCAGTGTGATAGAAATACGCAGGCCTATTTCTAGTCCCAGTCCCTGTGAACATCATATCACAGCGGGTTTAAAGGTCATACACCAGCTGACTGCTAACCAGCCCCAGTGACGAAATGATGAACCCAGGGGCTCACAGAGTCAATCCTGAGACTCGTATCCCTGAGATTGTCGGAAGGTTTAGACTCCTCCATCAATGTATGCCTGTTTGATTCATTTGTTTCATTGTGTTGCATCACTCATTGGACCATCTGTTGCTTCTGTGGAATAAGTCACTGTATATATGTTCACCCTGAGTTTCTGTGTTCACACTTGCTATAGTGACAGACTGCCTCAGTTGACCTCATTGTAATGTAGTTCAAGGCCCTGTTTGAGTTCTTTACAAACACAACCTGCCTTCTCCCTTCCTTGAAGCGATCACTGATCTCAAATCAAATCAAATCAAATCAAATTTTATTTGTCACATACACATGGCTAGCAGATGTTAATGCGAGTGTAGCGAAATGCTTGTGCTTCTAGTTCCGACAATGCAGTAATAACGAACAAGTAATCTAACTAACAATTCCAAAAAACTACTGTCTTATACACAGTGTAAGGGGATAAAGAATATGTACATAAGGATATATGAATGAGTGATGGTACAGAGCAGCATAGGCAAGATACAGTAGATGATATCGAGTACAGTATATACATATGAGATGAGTATGTAAACCAAGTGGCATAGTTAAAGTGGCTAGTGATACATGTATTACATAAGGATGCAGTCGATGATATAGAGTACAGTATATACGTATGCATATGAGATGAATAATGTAGGGTAAGTAACATTATATAAGGTAGCATTGTTTAAAGTGGCTAGTGATATATTTACATCATTTCCCATCAATTCCCATTATTAAAGTGGCTGGAGTTGAGTCAGTGTCATTGACAGTGTGTTGGCAGCAGCCACTCAATGTTAGTGGTGGCTGTTTAACAGTCTGATGGCCTTGAGATAGAAGCTGTTTTTCAGTCTCTCGGTCCCAGCTTTGATGCACCTGTACTGACCTCGCCTTCTGGATGACAGCGGGGTGAACAGGCAGTGGCTCGGGTGGTTGATGTCCTTGATGATCTTTATGGCCTTCCTGTAGCATCGGGTGATGTAGGTGTCCTGGAGGGCAGGTAGTTTGCCCCCGGTGATGCGTTGTGCAGACCTCACTACCCTCTGGAGAGCCTTACGGTTGAGGGCGGTGCAGTTGCCATACCAGGCGGTGATACAGCCCGCCAGGATGCTCTCGATTGTGCATCTGTAGAAGTTTGTGAGTGCTTTTGGTGACAAGCCAAATTTCTGCTGCTGCGCCTTCTTCACGATGCTGTCTGTGTGAGTGGACCAATTCAGTTTGTCTGTGATGTGTATGCCGAGGAACTTAAAACTTGCTACCCTCTCCACTACTGTTCCATCGATGTGGATGGGGGGGTGTTCCCTCTGCTGTTTCCTGAAGTCCACAATCATCTCCTTAGTTTTGTTGACGTTGAGTGAGAGGTTATTTTCCTGACACCACACTCCGAGGGCCCTCACCTCCTCCCTGTAGGCCGTCTCGTCGTTGTTGGTAATCAAGCCTACCACTGTTGTGTCGTCCGAAAACTTGATGATTGAGTTGGAGGCGTGCGTGGCCACGCAGTCGTGGGTGAACAGGGAGTACAGGAGAGGGCTCAGAACGCACCCTTGTGGGGCCCCAGTGTTGAGGATCAGCGGGGAGGAGATGTTGTTGCCTACCCTCACCACCTGGGGGCTGCCCGTCAGGAAGTCCAGTACCCAGTTGCACAGGGCGGGGTCGAGACCCAGGGTCTCGAGCTTGATGAAGAGCTTGGAGGGTACTATGGTGTTGAATGCCGAGCTGTAGTCAATGAACAGCATTCTCACATAGGTATTCCTCTTGTCCAGATGGGTTAGGGCAGTGTGCAGTGTGGTTGAGATTGCATCGTCTGTGGACCTATTTGGGCGGTAAGCAAATTGGAGTGGGTCTAGGGTGTCAGGTAGGGTGGAGGTGATATGGTCCTTGACTAGTCTCTCAAAGCACTTCATGTGAGTGCTACAGGGCGGTAGTCGTTTAGCTCAGTTACCTTAGCTTTCTTGGGAACAGGAACAATGGTGGCCCACAAATTGATAGGTGTGAGCAATAGTTCTATTTCATAGCATTCACCTACCCAGCCTTGTCAGATCAGGGATTTCTTTACGGAAGGGAGGAAGGAAATAGACGTTCTCTGAAGTATTTGAACAGGGCTGTAATTATTCCAGCTTGTAAGGTTAATGATCTGTGTGTGTCTCTCCTCTCTCTGTCTGACAGGATGACTACATCCCTTACCCTCGGATAGAGGACGTGAGTCAGCGCTCTGATACGATCATATCAATTGGATCAAAACACGATGCACAAACAAGCATGAACAACACAAACCCACATATACAGTACACACACACACACACACACACACACACACACACACACACACACACACACACACACACACACACACACACACACACACACACACACACACACACACACACACACACACACAGTTATGCACATACTGCATACGTCAATGTAAAACAAGGCTCAAAGAACTTTTACAGGCACATTTATGATCAAAGTTCCAAGCTCTAGGCAGTGTTCTAAGGTGCTGCATTGTGCTGCTTGAGGCGTCACTACAGACCCGGGTTCAATTCCAGGCTGTGTCACAACCAGCCGTGACCAGGATTCCCATAGGGCGGCGCACAATTGTCCCAGTGTCGTCCGGGTTAGGGAGGGTTTGGCCAGGGGGGGAGGGGGGCGCCTGCAGGCTGACCTCAGTCGTCACTTGAACGGTGTTTCCTCCGACACATTGGTGCAGCTGGCTTCTGGGTTAAGTGGACAGGTGTTAAGGAACGTGGTTTGGCGGGTCATGTTTCGGAGGACGCATGACTCGGCCTTCACATCTCCCGAGCCCTTTGGGGAGATGCAGCGATGAGACCGTAATTGGATATGACGAAATTGGGGAGACAAAGGGGGGTAAAATAACAAATGTTTATTTATATGGCCCTATTCTTGTGGATGGGGATATTTTGGTACATAAACCCCTTGCCCCTTGGCTGTGTGGCTTAGATTCTGGAGAAGGGTAGCCCATACCCGCAGGTGATCCTGCCCCAGTTTGGGGGTTACTGGATTGAGGATGCCGAGGCACCTGCAGGCACCCCCACTTCTTCGGAGAGCAGCTTCTGTGAGGAGGATGACGGAGGGGGCATGAGCCCTGCGGGGGGGTTCGGCTTCAGGCTGGAGTGTAACAGCACGGCCAGGGCCTACCGCAAACACTTCCTGGGCAGGGTGAGTCAAGGCCTATTTGACTTGTAGTAATAATGTGGGTGTGTGAGTGGGGGAGGAAGGGGGGTCTGCACCTGCATGTGTGTGTTGTGTGTGTTTATGTTGATGTGTGTCTGTGTGTGTGTTTATGTTGACTTGTGTACGTGTGTGTGTGTTCTCTGTAAGGGTGTGTTGTGTGTCTGTGTGTGTGTTGTGTGTCGGTGTGTGTGTTTATGTTGATGTGTGTGTGTGTGTTCTCTGTAAGGGTGTGTTGTGTGTCTGTGTGACGTGTTGTGTGTCTGTAAGGGTGTGTTGTGTGTGTGTGTGTTTATGTTTGTGTGTACGTGTGTGTGTGTTCTCTGTAAGGGTGTGTTGTGTGTCTGTGTGTCTGTGTGTGTGTTTTGTTGATGTATGTACGTGTGTGTGTGTTCTCTGTAAGGGTGTGTTGTGTGTCTGTGTGTGTGTTTATGTTGATGTGTGTACGTGTGTGTGTTATGTTCTCTGTAAGGGTGTGTTGTGTGTCTGTGTGTGTGTTTATGTTGATGTGTGTACGTGTGTGTGTTCTCTGTAAGGGTGTGTTGTGTGTCTGTGTGTGTGTTTATGTCTGATGTGTGTGTCTGTGTGTGTGTTTATGTTGTGTGTGTTCTCTGTAAGGTGTGTTGTGTGTCTGTGTGTGTGTTTATGTTGATGTGTGTACGTGTGTGTGTGTTCTCTGTAAGGGTGTGTTGTGTGTCTGTGTGTGTGTTTATGTTGATGTGTGTACGTGTGTGTGTGTTCTCTGTAAGGGTGTGTTGTGTGTCTGTGTGTGTGTTTATGTTGATGTATGTACGTGTGTGTGTGTTCTCTGTAAGGGTGTGTTGTGTGTCTGTGTGTGTGTTTATGTTGATGTGTGTACGTGTGTGTGTGTTCTCTGTAAGGGTGTGTTGTGTGTCTGTGTGTGTGTTTATGTTGATGTGTGTTCTCTGTGTGTGTGTGTTCTCTGTGTGTTTATGTTGATGGTGTGTTGTGTGTCTGTGTGTGTGTTTTATGTTGATGTGTGTACTCTGTGTGTGTGTGTTCTCTGTAAGGGTGTGTTGTGTGTCTGTGTGTGTGTTTATGTTGATGTGTGTACATGTGTGTGTGTTCTCTGTAAGGGTGTGTGTGTGTCTGTAAGGGTGTGTTGTGTGTCTGTGTGTGTGTTTATGTTGATGTGTGTGTGTGTGTGTGTGTTCTCTGTAAGGGTGTGTTGTGTGTCTGTGTGTGTGTTTATGTTGATGTGTGTGTGTGTGTGTGTGTTCTCTGTAAGGGTGTGTTGTGTGTCTGTGTGTGTGTTTATGTTGATGTGTGTTTATGTTGATGTGTGTGTGTGTTCTCTGTAAAGGTGTGTTGTGTGTCTGTGTGTGTGTTTATGTTTGATGTTGACGTGTGTGTGTGTTCTCTGTGTGTGTGTGTGTTCTCTGTTTATGTTGATGTGTGTGTGTGTGTGTTCTCTGTAAGGGGTGTGTGTGTGTTTATGTTGATGTGTGTACGTGTGTGTGTGTTCTCTGTAAGGGTGTGTTGTGTGTCTGTGTGTCTGTGTGTGTGTACATGTTTGTTTGTGTGTCTGTGTGTGTGTTTATGTTGATGTGTGTGTGTGTGTTCTCTGTGTGTGTGTTCTCTGTAAGGGTGTCTGTTGTGTGTCTGTGTGTGTGTGTGTGTGTTCTCTGTAAGGGTGTGTTGTGTGTGTACGTGTGTGTGTTCTCTGTGTGTTGTGTGTCTGTGTGTGTCTGTGTGTGTGTTTATGTTCTCTGTGGTGTGTTGTGTGTCTATGTATGTGTTTATGTTGTGTGTGTGTGTGTTCTCTGTAAGGGTGTGTTGTGTGTCTGTGTGTGTTTATGTTGATGTGTGTATGTGTGTGTGTGTTCTCTGTAAGGGTGTGTGTGTGTTTATGTTGATGTGTGTATGTGTGTGTGTGTTCTCTGTAGGGTGTGTGTGTGTGTTCTCTGTGTGTGTGTGTTTATGTTGATGTGTGTATGTGTGTGTGTGTTCTCTGTAAGGGTGTGTTGTGTGTCTGTGTGTGTGTTGTTTGTTTGTGTGTCTGTGTGTGTGTTTATGTTGATGTGTGTATGTGTGTGTGTGTTCTCTGTAAGGGTGTGTTGTGTGTCTGTGTGTGTTGTGTGTGTGAGTGTGTGTGTGAGTGTGTGTGTGTGTGTGTGTGTGTCTGTGTGTGTGTCTGTGTGTGTGTTTATGTTGATGTATGTATGTGTGTGTGTGTTCTCTGTAAGGGTGTGTATCCCTCTTTAAGTCTTTCTCCATTCAGTGTTGTTCCTATTTCAGGCATAATTCTGCTCTGGGATTATGACTAAGCATGTTTTAAATATATATTCATGTTCAATAGTTCCGGACTCACACAAATTAAGAATCAGTTGTTTGGAAAAGGAACGTGTAATTGACTTAAATTATGCTGAGATCTGTGAAATATTGAGTGTCAGACCTTATTTGAAGGTGTGTAACTTCTTTAAACTGTCTCATCATACTGTGTAGTGATTTGCTGTCTGTCTGACTCTCTTGCCCTCCCTCCCTCCCTCCCTCCCTCCCTCCCTCCCTCCCTCCCTCCCTCCCTCCCTCCCTCCCTCCCTCCCTCCCTCCCTCCCTCCCTCCCTCCCTCCCTCCCTCCCTCCCTCCCTCCCTCCCTCCCTCCCTCCCCCTCTATCTTTCTTTCACTCTGCCTCTCTCTCTCTCTCTTCTTCAGGAGCATATGAACTACTACTGCACAGGCAGCAGTCTGGGGAACCTCATTATGTCACTGAAGCACGAGGAGGCAGAGGGCCAGGAGTTCCTCCGCATCATGCTCAGGTAACTACAGTAGGGCCAGGAGTTCCTCCATCATGTTCAGGTAACTACAGCAGGGCCAGGAGTTCCTCCATCATGTTCAGGTAACTACAGTAGGGCCAGGAGTTCCTCCATCATGCTCAGGTAACTACAGTAGGGCCAGGAGTTCCTCTATCATGTTCAGGTAACTACAGTAGGGCCAGGAGTTCCTCCATCATGTTCAGGTAACTACAGTAGGGCCAGAAGTTCCTCTATCATGTTCAGGTAACTACAGTAGGGCCAGGAGTTCCTCCATCATGTTCAGGTAACTACAGTAGGGCCAGGAGTTCCTCCATCATGTTCAGGTAACTACAGTAGGGCCAGGAGTTCCTCCATCATGTTCAGGTAACTACAGTAGGGCCAGGAGTTCCTCCATCATGTTCAGGTAACTACAGTAGGGCCAGGAGTTCATCCATCATGTTCAGGTAACTACAGTAGGGCCAGGAGTTCATCCATCATGTTCAGCTAACTACAGTAGGGCCAGGAGTTCCTCCATCATGTTCAGGTAACTACAGTAGGGCCAGGAGTTCATCCATCATGTTCAGGTAACTACAGTAGGGCCAGGAGTTCCTCCGCATCATGCTCAGGTAACTATAGTAGGGCCAGGAGTTCCTCTATCATGTTCAGGTAATTACAGTAGGGCCAGGAGTTCCTCCGCATCATGCTCAGGTAACTACAGTAGGGACAGGAGTTCATCCATCATGTTCAGGTAACTACAGTAGGGCCAGGAGTTCCTCCGCATCATGCTCAAGTAACTACAGTAGGGCCAGGAGTTCATCCATCATGTTCAGGTAACTACAGTAGGGCCAGGAGTTCCTCCATCATGTTCAGGTAACTACAGCAGGGCCAGGAGTTCATCCATCATGTTCAGATAGCTTCAGTCATATAATAAGATACAGTAGGGCCGTGGTCTGGACCCATAGTTATAGTCACACTAACCCTACAGTACCTTGTGAACATTTATTTCCAAATATAAGTTATATTACACTAGTCAGAACTTTCACTTTAGAAATAGGAATTATGTATTTGCAATGTGCACATAACCTACCTTCTTTAAGATGCGGTTATTGATACTGGTTTTGTGCAATCATCACCCAGGTCGAGGACAAAGACACACCATGACAGGATCTCTCTGGCAGGCCTCAACCAGCTTCCCAGTGTACCCCAGATAGCCAAGGTAAGGCGTGCTGACCTAAGCACCACCAATGCAACATGCACTCAATGTAAAGTGGCGATCTGGGTTTCAAGCATCAACAATACGGCCAGCCCGCCACAGTGTGGGTGAACAGCTGAGGGATGGGTCTGAAGAAATGTTATGAGATCAAGATTATAGTTTTAACCATGTGTTGAAACTATGCAGTGTTTGTTTACAATTACATTGTTTCCAAACAATGCAGTTAAACAAGCTTTTGGGTTCTGATGCATTAAGACAGTTGCTTTAAGACAGTTGGTACATGCCAAAAAGGCATGTACCAATCCCCCAATTGCCCCTTTAACCTAAAATCCATTTGTTTCCGTCACTGTGGTTTCCAATGAATCTGTATCTATCTGTTTGTCTGTGTTTCAGCTTCTCTGCGACGACGTGACTGGCTTGAAGTTCAACCCAGTCCTCTACCCCAGAGTGAGCCTGCTCCACAGTTTCCTTTCAGCCAGGCGCTTCCATTAGGTCATGTCATGGAAATAGAAATCATTTCCTAGCAGTTCTATTTCTTTGGGGCATGCAGCGTTTTCAAAAAAAATGTTTCTTATTGGACAAGTCCAGGTAGTCTCTCCCTTTTTCAGTCCCTTTTCTTCCATTTGCTGCCTAATGAACATAATCCAACTTCCACCTGGTTCACGATACAGCCTGACCCCTCTGTTCTCTCTTACTGATGTGGTGTAGGCAATGCTAAAGACAGATTTGTTCCAGGAGCTGTTCATCACTTCAGAGGTCATTTGGATGATGGAGCTGCTTGTTGTGCCTCTGCTCTGGGTCCTGTAGAACTCATCTGTTATTAGGACAGTCTGCTCAGACTGCTCCCCCTCTCCTCCACTCCCATCCCTTACTAGTCTCAGCTGGCTGCCTTTCAAAATGGCCACAATCAACCCACAGTGGTTATGATCATTAGAGCATTAAACAGAACATTTTCACAGCTGTAAAATGGAAATGAGCATTTCTTATTGGACAAGTCCAAGTAGTCCTGCCCTGTTTTAGTTGGTTTATTTCCGTTTGGTGCCTATTGAATACAACCCTGACCTCCCCAGACGTGATTGTCATACAATACAATTATGTGGACACCTGCTCATCGAACATCTCATTCCAAAATCATGGGCATTAATATTGAGTTGGTCCCCCCTCTGCTGCTATAACAACCTCCACTCTTCTAACAAGGCTTTCCACTTGATGTTGGAACATTGCTGAGAGGACTTGGTTCCGTTCAGCCTCAAGAGCATTAGTGAGGTCGGGACTGTTGTTTGACGATTATGCCTGGCTCGCAGTCAGCATTCCAATTAATTCCCATTAAGGTGTTCAATGGGGTTGAGCTCAGGGCTTTGTGCAGGCCAGTCAAGTTCTTCCACACCGATCTCGACAAATCATTTTTGTACGGACATCGCTTTGTGCATGCGGGCATTTTCATGCTGAACAGGAAAGGGCCTTCGCCAAACTGTTGCTAAAGTTGGAAGCACAGAATCATCTAGAATGTCATTGTATGCTGTAACCTTGAGGAGCCTGAACCATAAAAAACTTGTATTCCTCCACCACCAAGCTTTACAGTTGGCACTATGCACTAGGCAGGTAGCTTTCATCTGGCATCCTGCCAAACTCAGAGTTGTCCATCGGACTGCCAGATGGTGAAGTGTGATTCATCACTCAAGAGAACATGTTTCCACTGCTCCAGAGTCCTAGGGTGTCGAGCTTTACACCACTCCAGCTGACGCTTGGCTTTGCTCATGGTGATCTTAGGCTTGTGTTTGGCTGTTCAGCCATGGAAACCCATTTCATGAAGCTCCCTGTCAAACAGTTATTTTGCTGAGGTGGCTTCCAGAGGCAGTTTGGAAGTTGGTAGTGAGTGTTGCAAACGAGGACCGATGATTTTTATGCACTACAGCTTCAGCACTCAGCAGTCCCATTCTGTGAGCTTGTGTGGCCTACCACTTTGCGGATGAGCCGTTGTTGCTACCAGACTTTTCCACTTCACAATAACAGCTCTAGCAGGGAAGAAATTTGACGGACTGACTTGTTGGAAAGGTGGGGTCCTATGACGGTGAAAGTCACTGAGCTCTTCAGTAAGGCCATTCTACTGCCAATGTTTGTCGGTGGAGATTGCATGTCTGTGTGCTCAATGTTATACACCTGTCAGCAATGGGTGTGGCTGAAATGATCCAATCCACTAATTTGAAGGCGTGTCCACATACTTTTGTATATATAGTGTACATTTCTGCCCGAGTCATGGAGGGACTTTATCACATAACTGGGTATTATATGTACATGCACATCCTTATAAATGTAGATGTTTTTGGTTTCAGGGCTCTCAGCTGATAGTAGGTTATGATGAACATGAAGTGAACAATACCTTCAAGTTTGGTATCATCTACCAGAAGTTTGGTCAGGTGAGTGTGAAGTGCAGGTTTGTATTGCCAAATGGTGTTTCAGTTTATTCCTTATCAATCCCATGCTATTTATTTTTGCCCTCTCCCATTTAATCTTCTCCCCTCATCGCTCTCTCCTCTCATCGCTCCACCCTAGACGTCAGAGGAGGAGTTGTTTGGGAACAACGAGGAGACGCCAGCCTTCCGAGAGTTCCTCGGTGTTCTGGGAGACAACATAGAGCTGAATGACTTCAAGGGGTGAGAGACACACAGTACCAGTGAAAAGTGTGGACACGCCTACTCATTTCCAGGGTTTTTCTTTTGACTATTTTCTGCATTGTGGAATAAAAGTGAAGACCTCAAAACTATGAAATAACACGTATGAAATCACGTCGTAACCAATAAAGTGTTAAACGAATCCAAATATATTTTATATTTGAGATTCTTCAAAGTAGCCACCCTTTGCCTTGATGACAGCTTTGCATTCTCTCAACCATCTTCATAGGATAGTCACCTGGAATGCATTTCAATTAACAGATGTTGATTATGGCAGCCCCCCGCACCTCTCTCATTCAGAGGGGTTGTGTTAAATGCGGAAGACACATTTCAATTGAAGTCATTCAGCTGTACAATTGACTATTGACTTTCCCATTAGAGTTAACTGCACCTCAGATTGCAGCCCATATAAATGCTTCACAGAGTTCAAGTAACAGACACATCTCAACATCAACTGTTCAGAGGAGACTGCATGAATCAGGCCTTCATGGTCGAATTGCTGCAAACAAACCACTACTAAAGGACACCAATGATAAGAAGAGACTTGCTTGGGCCAAGAAACATGAGCAATGGACATTAGACCGGTGGAAATCTGTCCTTTGGTCTGACGAGTCCAAATGTGAGATTTTTGGTTTCAACCGCCGTGTCTTTGTGAGACGCAGAGTAGGTGATCGGATGATCTCCGAATGTCTGGTTCCCACAGTGAAGCATGGAGGAGGAGGTGTGATGGTGTGGGGAGTGCTTTGCTGTTGAATCTGTCAGTGATTTATTTAGAATTCAAGGCACACTTAACCTGCATGGCTACCACAGCATTCTGCAGCGATACGCCATCCCATCTGGTTTGGGATGGCGTTTTTCAACAGGACAATGACCCAACACACCTCCAGGCTGTGTCCTTACACTTACATAGTTGACCTAGAAGGAGAGTGACGGAGTGCTGCATCAGATGACCTGGCCTCCACAATCACCCGACCTCACCCCAAATAAGATTGTTTGGGATGAGTTGGACCGCAGAGTGAAGGAAAAGCAGCAAACAAGTGCTCAGCATTATGTGGGAACTCCTTCAAGACGATTGGAAAAGCATTCCAGGTGAAGCTGGTTGAGAAAATGCCAAGCGTGTGCAAAGCTGTCATCAAGGTAAAGGATTATACTTTGAAGAATCTCAAATATAAAATATATTTTGATTTGTTTAACACTTTTTTGGTTACTACATGATTCTATATGTGTTATTTCATAGTTTTGATGTCTTCACTATTATTCTACAACATAGAAAATAGTCAAAATAAAGAAAAACCAATGAATGAGTAGGTGTCCAAACTTTTAACTAGTACTGTAGATGCAACTCTACTATTTCTGCTCTACTTCTGAGAGGGAGGGGGAGAGAGAGAGAGGCAGAGAGGGAAAGAGAGAGAGAGAGACACAGAGACAACTCTACTACTACTCCAATACTGAGAGGGACAGAGAGAGTTTGTTTTTATTTTGATTTAACCCTTATTTTTCTAAGTCATGTAGGTACCACTGAGAGAGAGAGAGTTCATGCAGAGAGAGAGAATGGAGGGAGGGAAGGATATATACTACTGCTCCCCTGCTACCATTCCTCATGAGTAGGGCCAGGTGTTTTCTCTGTCACGTGATCAGGAAATGCTCCTGGCCCTACCCAATAATTGAACGTCATGGTAATGCTAATCATATAGTGTTGTCACTGTGGTCCTAGGTTCCGTGGTGGTCTGGACGTATCCCACGGTCAGACAGGCTCTGAGTCCGTCTACACCGTCTTCAGACAGAGAGAGATGATGTTCCACGTCTCCACTAAACTACCCTTCACCGAGGGAGACGTACAACAGGTACTGACGACGCTACACCACACACAGCATAATAACAGTGGTTACAGTAGGTGTTTTGTGTGTGCGTGTGTGTGTGTGGGTGTGTGTGTGTCATTCATAAACACCCTCTGTTTCTTCTTCCCTCTCACCTCACACCTTTCTCTAATACTTGTGACTAATTACACTGTAGAACATACAGTCAAACAGTCCTAAGTTGTTTACAGAACACTATGCTCTTGTCCCTCAGCTCCAGAGGAAGAGGCACATAGGAAATGACATCGTGGCGGCGGTCTTCCAGGAAGACGCCACCCCCTTTGTACCTGACATGATTGCCTCCAACTTCCTCCATGCGTATGTGCTGGTGCAGGTGGAGAACCCTGGTACTGAACACACTACATACAAGGTCAGTACTATATCCTACTATGAACCTTACAGGCTCACTATGTGATATTTGCTAAATTGTTTTTAAAAATGTATTACGGAGTGGGCCTTTAAGGCATGGATATTATGTAACCGGTGTGAAATGGCTAGCTAGTTAGTGGTGCGAGCTAGTGGCATTTCAATCGGTGACGTCACTCGCGCTGAGACCTTGAAGTAGTTGTTCGCCTTTTGTGTGATGATAGGTGACGATGCGTCGAGGGTGACTCTTGTCGATGTGTTCATAGGGTCTCTGGTTCAAGCCCAGGTTGGGACAGGGAGAGGGACGGAAGCTACACTGTTGCAGTTACCTAAGCCAGCCAGACTCTCTGTACAGTAGATGTGTGACATGAATTGCTTTGTGTCTGCAGGTGTCTGTTACAGCGAGGGAAGATGTACCTCCATTTGGCCCACCTCTCCCCAATCCAGCGGTCTTCAAGAAGGTAAGCAAGGGAGCGAATTACAGAAAAAGATACAGAGAGAGAGAGAGAGAGATTGAAGGAGAGGGATAAAGAGAGAGAGAGAGTGAGATTGAAGGAGAGGGATAAAGAGAGAGAGAGATTGAAGGAGAGGGATAAAGAGAGAGAGATTGAAGGAGAGGGATAAAGAGAGAGAGTGAGAGAGATTGAAGGAGAGGGATAAAGATACACAGAGAGAGAGAGAGATTGAAGGAGAGGGATAAAGAGAGAGAGTGAGAGAGATTGAAGGAGAGGGATAAAGAGAGAGAGATTGAAGGAGAGGGGTAAAGAGAGAGAGATTGAAGGAGAGGGATAAAGAGAGAGAGAGATTGAAGGAGAGGGATAAAGAGAGAGAGAGAGAGATTGAAGGAGAGGGATAAAGAGAGAGAGTGAGAGAGAGAGATTGAAGGAGAGGGATAAAGAGCGAGAGAGAGATTGAAGGAGAGGGATAAAGAGAGAGAGATTGAAGGAGAGGGATAAAGAGCGAGAGAGAGATTGAAGGAGAGGGATAAAGATACAGAGAGCGAGAGAGAGATTGAAGGAGAGGGATAAAGAGAAAGAGAGAGAGAGATTGAAGGAGAGGGATAAAGAGAGAGAGAGATTGAAGGAGCAGGATAAAGAGCGAGAGAGATTGAAGGAGAGGGATAAAGAGCGAGAGAGAGATTGAAGGAGAGGGATAAAGAGAGAGAGATTGAAAGAGGGATAAAGAGAGAGAGAGAGATTGAAGGAGAGGGATAAAAGAAGAGAGAGAGAGAGAGAGATTGAAGGAGAGGGATAAAGAGAGAGAGAGATTGAAGGAGAGGGATAAAGAGAGAGAGAGATTGAAGGAGAGGATAAAGAGAGAGAGATTGAAGGAGAGGGATAAAGATAAAGAGAGAGAGAGATTGAAGGAGAGGGATAAAGAGAGAGAGAGATTGAAGGAGATAAAGAGCGAGGAGGGATAAAGATACAGAGAGAGAGTGAGATTGAAGGGAGAGGATAAAGAGAGAGAGATTGAAGGAGAGGGATAAAGAGAGAGAGAGAGAAAGAGAGATTGAAGGAGAGTGATAAAGAGAGAGAGAGATTGAAGGAGAGGGATATATATATATATATATATATATATATATATATATATAGAGAGAGAGAGAGAGATTGAATGAGAGGGATAAAGAGCGAGAGAGAGAGATTGAAGGAGAGGGATAAAGAGCGAGAGAGAGAGAGAGAGATTGAAGGAGAGGGATAACAAGAGAGAGAGAGAGATTGAAGGAGAGGGATAAAGAGGATAAAGAGAGAGAGGGATAAAGAGAGAAGGAGAGAGAGGAGAAGAGAGAGATTGAAGGATCAAGAGAGAAGAGAGAGAGAGAGAGAGATTGAAGGAGAGGGATAAAGAGAGAGAGAGATTGAAGGAGAGGGATAAAGATACAGAGAGAGAGAGAGAGATTGAAGGAGAGGGATAAAGAGAAAGAGAGAGAGAGATTGAAGGAGAGGGATAAAGAGAGAGAGAGATTGAAGGAGCAGGATAAAGAGCGAGAGAGATTGAAGGAGAGGGATAAAGATACAGAGAGAGAGTGAGATTGAAGGAGAGGGATAAAGAGCGAGAGAGATTGAAGGAGAGGGAGAGAGAGAGAGAGATTGAAGGAGAGGGATAAAGAGAGAGAGAGATTGAATAGAGATTGAAGGAGAGGGATAGATTGAAGAGAGGGATAAAGAGAGAGAGAGATTGAAGGAGAGGGATAAAGAGAGAGAGAGAGAGAGATTGAAGGAGAGGGGAAAGAACAGAGAGAGAGATTGAAGGAGAGGGATAAAGATACAGAGAGAGATTGAGGAGAGATTAAAGGAGAGGGATAAAGACACAGAGAGATAGAATGAAGGAGAGGGCAACATAAAGAGAGAGAGAGAGATTGAAGGAGAGGGATAAAGAGAGAGAGAGAGAGTAGATAGAGATTGAAGGAGAGGGATAAAGAGAGAGAGAGATTGAAGGAGAGGGATAAAGAGAGAGAGATTGAAGGAGATGGATAAAGAGAGTTTGGAAAGAGAGATTGAAGGAGAGGGATGAAAGATGTCAGAAATCAGGCAATTAAAGATCTGGGAAAAGAAGAATTAGATCCAAAAGAGAGATTGAAGGAGAGGGATAAAGATCAAATACAGATCTTAGAAGAGATTGAAGACTACCAGAACCCACTGGATAAAGAGAGAGAGGACAAGATTGAAGGCCTGTGGGGATAAAGATACAAAGAGAGAGACAACAAATTGAATTGGCTATACTAAAACTCTTTAAATCATAGAGCTCTGGCATCTTGAATTTGGAAGAGGGATAAAATCCACAAAAGTGGAGACAAAGAGATTGAAGGAATAGGGATAAAGAGAGAGAGAGAGAGAGATTGAAGGAGAGGGATAAAGAAAACAATGTACTGAGCAGATCAAATTGGAGAGGGATAAAGACCATGTATTCACCCTGACCTAATTGACAATTGAAGGAGTCTTCTCATGCTTTGGATCAAAAGAGAGAGAGATCTGGAGAGGGTTGAACAAACTGATGGAAAGTTGGGAGTAAGAGAGAGAGATTATTGAAGGAGAGGGATAAAAGAGAGAGAGACAGAGATTGAAGGAGAGGGATAAAGAGAGAGAGAGAGATTGAAGGAAGATGCAGCACCCGGCCTCCCCCTACTAGAATCCAGTCAAAACAGTAAATCTCAGTAAGACCAAAATAATGGTGTTCCAAAAAGGTCCAGTCACCAGGACCACAAATACAAATTCCATCTAGACACTGTTGCCCTAGAGAAAAACTATACAAGGCCTAAACATCAGAGGGACTTCCACAAAGCTGTGAAAAGAGAGGCAAGAAGGGCATTCTATGCCATCAAAAGAAACATACATTTCAACATACCAAAGGAGAGGGAAAATACTTGAATCAGTCATAGAGCCCATTGCCCTTTAGTGAGGTCTTGAAACCAAGACTTCACAAAAGGGACAAACAAAATTGAGACTCTGACGCAGAGATTGCAAAAAAGGTACAACGGGACACCAAATAATGCAGAGAGCAGAATTGAACCCACTAGGGATCAAAAGAGAAAAGAGCTGATTAAATTCTACAGGGATAAAGAAGATTCACAAACCTTGAAACAAAGCCATCACCTAAAGAGAGAACCTGGAGAAGAGAGAGGTTGGGGCTCTGACAAGGGATAACGACAGAGAGGACAGCAGAGATTGAAGGAGAGGGACAAAAAGATAACTACACACAGAGAGATTAACAAAAAAAGGAGAGGGATAAAGAGAGAGAGAGATATGACCACTGTGATTGAAGGAAAGCCTTGGGATAAGAGAGAGTGAGAGAGATTGAAGGAGAGGGATAAAGAGAGAGAGATAGAGAGATTGAAGGAGAGGGATAAAGAGAGAGAGAGAGAGATTGAAGGAGAGGGATAAAGTGAGAGAGAGAGATGAAGAAGGAGAGTTTACTGTTAATTTTTGGATAAAGATGTTGTCTACCTCAGAGTTAACACAGAGAGAGAGATTGAATTGAAGGAGAGGGATAAAGATAGACAGAGAGAGATAGATTGAAGGAGAGGGATAAAGAGAGAGAGAGATTGAAGGAGAGGGATAAAGAGAGAGAGAGAGAAGGAGAGAGGATAAAGAGAGAGAGAGATTGAAGGAGAGGGATAAAGATAGAGAGAGAGAGAGAGATTGAAGGAGAGGGATAAAGAGAGAGAGAGAGATTGAAGGAGAGGGATAAAGAGAGAGAGAGAGAGATTGAAGGAGAGGGATAAAGATAAAGAGAGAGAGAGATTGAAGGAGAGGGATAAAGAGAGAGAGAGAAGGAGAGAGATTGAAGGAGAGGATAAAGAGGGATAAAGAGAGAGAGATTGAAGGAGAGGGATAAAGAGAGAGAGAGAGAGAGAGATTGAAGGAGAGGGATAAAGATATAGAGAGAGAGAGAGATTGAAGGAGAGAGATAAAGAGAGAGAGAGATTGAAGGAGAGGGATAAAGAGCGAGAGAGAGAGAGAGATTGAAGGAGAGGGATAAAAGAGAGAGAGAGAGAGATTGAAGGAGAGGGATAAAGATAGAGAGAGAGAGATTGAAGGAGAGGGATAAAGAGAGAGAGAGAGAGAGAGATTGAAGGAGAGGAAAGAGAGACAGAGAGAGAGAGATTGAAGGAGATTCAAGAGATTAAAGATAGAGAGAGAGAGAGATTGAAGGAGAGGGATAAAGAGAGAGAGAGAGAGAGAGATTGAAGGAGAGGGATAAAGATACACAGAGAGAGAGATTGAAGGAGAGGGATAAAGATACAGAGAGAGAGATTGAAGGAGAGGGATAAAGAGAGAGAGAGAGAGATTGAAGGAGAGGGATAAAGATACACAGAGAGAGAGAGAGATTGAAGGAGAGGGATAAAGATACACAGAGAGAGAGAGAGATTGAAGGAGAGGGATAAAGATACAGAGAGAGAGAGATTGAAGGAGAGGGATAAAGATACACAGAGAGAGAGAGATTGAAGGAGAGGGATAAAGATACACAGAGAGAGAGAGAGATTGAAGGAGAGGGATAAAG
Organism: Oncorhynchus tshawytscha; assembly: GCF_018296145.1. Lineage (NCBI taxonomy): Eukaryota > Metazoa > Chordata > Actinopteri > Salmoniformes > Salmonidae > Oncorhynchus > Oncorhynchus tshawytscha. The sequence continues at coordinate 54,751,595 of NC_056441.1, forward strand.
ATACACAGAGAGAGAGAGATTGAAGGAGAGGGATAAAGATACACAGAGAGAGAGAGATTGAAGGAGAGGGATAAAGAGAGAGAGAGAGAGATTGAAGGAGAGGGATAAAGATACACACAGAGAGGGAGAGATGGAGTTAAAGTTTCCCATAATTATTTACAGTGAAAATTTGATGAGAAACCTGCCATCATATACAGTTTATTCAGAAAGTATTCATACTCCTTGACTTATTCCACATATTGTTGTGTAACAGCCTGAATTCAAAATATATATATATATTTTAAATTCACAACCATCTGTCTACACACAATACCCCATTACAAAGTGAAAACATGTTTTTAGACATTTTTGCAAATGTATTAAAAATTAAATACAGAAATATCTAATTTACATAACCATTCACACCTGCAAGTCAATACATGTTCGAATCACATTTGGCAGTGATTACAGCTGTGAGTCTTTCTGGGTAAGTCTCTAAGAGCTTTGCACATCTTGATTTTACAATATTTGCACATTCTTCTTCTTCAAACTCTGTTAAGTTGGTATGTTGATCATTGCCAGATTTTCAAGTCTTGCCATACATTTTCATGCCGATTTAAGTCAAAACTGTAACTAGGCCACTCAGGAACATTCAATGTCGTCTTGGTAAGCAACTCCAGTGTAGATTTGACCTTGTGTTTTAGGTTATTGTCCTGCTGAAAGGTGAATTTGTTTCCCAGCGTATGTTGGAAAAGCAGACTGAACCAGGTTTTCCCTCTAGGATTTTGTCTGTGCTTCGCTCTATTCCATTAATTTTTTTATCCTGATAAAGCATACCCATAACATGATGCAGCCACCACCATGCTTGAAAATACGAAGCGTGGTACTCAGTGATGTGTTGGCTACATCCCAAACATAAACGTTTGTATTGAGGACGCAAAGTGAATTGCTTTTCCTCATTTTTTGCAGTATTACTTTAGTGCCTTGTTGCATATAGGATGCACGTTTTAGAAAGAATATTTATACCCATCTACCAATAGGTGCCCTTCTTTGCCAGGAATTGGAAAACCTCCCTGGTCTTTGTGGTTGAATCTGTGTTTGACATTCACTGCTCGACTGAGGGACCTTACAGATAATTGTATGTATGGGGTACATGTTTAACACTATTACTGTACACAGATTGAGTCCATGGAACTTATGATGTGACTTGTTAAGCACATTTTTACTCCTGAACTTATTTAGGCTTGCCATAACAAAGACTATGAATATTTATCGACTCAAAACATTTGAGCTTTTCATTTAGAAATAATTGTTATCTAAAAACATAATTCCACTTTGACATTAGGGGGTATTTTGTGTATAGACCAGTGATACAAAATCTCAATTTAATACATTTTAAATTCAGACTGTAACACAACAAAATGTGGAATACATTCTGAAGGCGCTGTATCAGTCCTTTTTGTCCCGTCGACTCCAGACGACCAAATGATGATGAGTATGGTGCTGATGAAAGTCACCTCTCCCCCTCCACCCCCCTCCCCCCTCCCCTTCTCCTCTCTCCACAGGGTCCCGAGTTCCGCGACTTCCTGCTGACAAAGCTGATCAATGCAGAGAATGCCTGCTACAAGTCTGACAAGTTTGCCAAGCTAGAGGTGAGAGGGGCAGATAACTCAAGACACCCTGGATGTGTTGTTCAATCTCTTTCATCTGTCTCAGTCTCCTCTACCACTGCTTCTTAAATGATACGTGGTGGTGTTGTTTCGTGTGTGCGTTTGCTTGCATCTGTGCGTCTGTGTGTGTCTGTGTGTCTCTATGCATATGTGTGTACATGTGGGTGTGTGTGTTCCAGGGGCGAACGCGAGCTGCCTTGCTGGATAACCTTCATGATGAGCTCCACAGACAGACCCAGGCTACTCTGGGGCTCGGCCACGCTGGGGAGGAGGACAAGCTGGAGAACGGGGGCCATGGGGGACTGCTGGAGTCCTTCAAGGTGACTCTTTAACACAGTTCTTTACCTCGTCATCTGACTCCATGTCTGAACCTGTCTGAACCTGTCCCATACCCTCTCTTTCACCTATCTAGTTGTCTACTGATGTTGTCTCTCTCGCCCTCTCTTTCTCTCTCTCTCTCGCTCGCTCTCTCTCTGTCTACCTCTCTCTCTTGCAGTCTCTCTCTCTCTCTTTCTCTCTCTCTCTCTGTCTACCTCTCTCTCTCTCGCTGTCTCTCTCTCCCTTTCTCTCTGTCTAGCGCTCTCTCTCTGTCTCTCTCTCTCACTCACACGCAGACACACAGACCCCCTCTCTATTTCTCTCCCTCTCTCCCTCTCTCTCTCTCTGTCTCCCGCCACGCTGCTGTTGGTTGAGATTACGGGATGTTAATCATCGTACCACCTTACCCGTCTCTCTCCCTTCCTGCCTCCCCCATCCCCCCTGTCTGACCATATGGTGTCTCGCTGTGTTCACAGGCAGTGTGGAGGTGTGTGTTACATGCCAGTCGTTCAACCACTGGGGATGCTGTGCTCATCTCTACAACAGCAGTCATTGTCTATTACCTGTCGTCGCAGATACTGTATCATACTGATTGAGAATCAGAACAAAGCATACCACGTCTTGAAATCATCTCCAAACATTGAAACACTCAATAAAGACTGTTCCGGTGGTTTTGTTTGTTGTGTTTTATGCCCTGGCGACTAACATTGAAACCCAGCGCCCCTATTTCCCTTAGTCTGACCTCCTAGTGATGACACGTTATCATGAGGCTTGTGATGATTTCCTTCACGATTTCAGTGACCTCAGATAGTAGCCTAGTACACAGGACATCATTATCAGTCATATTCAGTGTTGAGGAAGATACTTTGAAAATATTGTTGACGGAGCTACCAATTACTTCACACTGGAAGAGGTTAAGGTACACTAAAGCTACCTTTAAGACCAATATAGTTTGCTTAACGAAAGCTACTTTGAAAAAGTAGTTCACTACACCCGAACTACTTTGCGCTACATTATCACAGCTAAATCTGAAATGTCGTAGACCACAAATTGCAACAAACAAAAAAGTGTATCATTCTGGAGTCAGATGCTTAAAACACAATGTGTAATTTAGCCAGTTGAACACGTTTCAACTGAGAAAGGAAATGCTTGTTTGTCCATATTTTATGTTATTTTAGATTTAAAATAGTAGCGCGTAGTTCCACTAGTAAAACACTACTGAAACACTACCTAGATTATAATTTCATTCAACTACCATCAAGCTGCTGCTAAATGTAGTTACATTACTAGTTGAATGACATGTAGTTCGCTACTCCCCAACACTGTTAACATTACAGTCATATCTCTCACTGTCCATGCATTGCATTGCTCTCCTTATTCCTCTGTGTAGGAGAAGTGCACTCTCTGCTGACAGTACACTGTAATAGCAGGTTTGACTGTTCCCATGAACATACATCTGATTTGATCAATATCAGATACATTCATTTTACCCAACCACATTATCAATAGAATACATAAAGAATATTCGATAATACCTAATCTTGCGTCATTTGGCCATATGCTCGATGTTTACGAAGTCTGTCCATGAGAGTTTAATACACACCACAGTCAAAGAGCTTTGGAAATGGATGAGTACACAGGTTGGGTTTAGTTGCAGGATGCAATAGGTAGTTGGACCAGTTCGAATCCCGGGCCAGGCGCCGGGGAAAAAATGGGGTGAATTGATCTGGAAACTGGAGGGCTGCTGGGTTCACATCCTAAAGATGTTGAGCCCTTAAGCAAGCCTCCTTTACCTCAGAACATGTTCTCCATCCACGGGTACTGCGTTTGTCTCAGCTATGTGCTGAGATAATGACTGTATTCATTTCCCTTCTCTTCCTCTGTCCTCTTTACTCTCTCACTCCGTCTCCGCTCCCTCCTCTGTCCCCGTCTCTGTCCCCATCTCTGTCCCCTCCTCTGTCCCTGTCTCTGTCCCCGTCTCTGTCCCCATCTCTGTCCCCTCCTCTGTCCCCTCCTCTGTCCCCGTCTCTGTCCCCATCTCTGTCCCCTCCTCTGTCCCCGTCTCTGTCCCCGTCTCTGTCCCGTCTCTGTCACCTCCTCTGTCCCCGTCTCTGTCCCCTCCTCTGTCCCCGTCTCTGTCCCTGTCTCTGTCCCCTCCTCTGTCCCCGTCTCTGTCCCCTCCTCTGTCCCCGTCTCTGTCCCCGTCTCTGTCCCTGTCTCTGTCCCCTCCTCTGTTCCCGTCTCTGTCCCCGTCTCTGTCCCCTCCTCTGTCCCCATCTCTGTCCCTGTCTCTGTCCCTGTCTCTGTCCCCTCCTCTGTCCCCATCTCTGTCCCGTCTCTGTCCCCTCCTCTGTCCCCGTCTCTGTCCCCTCCTCTGTCCCCATCTCTGTCCCCTCCTCTGTCCCCGTCTCTGTCCCTGTCTCTGTCCCCTCCTCTGTCCCCGTCTCTGTCCCCATCTCTGTCCCCGTCTCTGTCCCCTCCTCTGTCCCTGTCTCTGTCCCTGTCTCTGTCCCCTTCTCTGTCCCCGTCTCTGTCCCCTTCTCTGTCCCCGTCTCTGTCCCTGTCCCCTAGCGTGCCATGCGCGTCCGGAGTCACTCCATGGAGACCATGGTGGGGTCCCACCGTCACCGGAGTCCAGGGGTGGGAGGGGGGGTCCCGGCCAGCTTGAGTGGAGGGGGGCTTCCGCAGAGCACCGAGTGCACAAAGAGTACCTTCTCGGTGAGCAGGGGGGAGAGGGTGGAGGGGGAGGAGTGATTGAGGTCATAAAGTCATATTTACACACAAATGAAACTGGACATACACATAATCGTGGTAAATTGCACGTTTTGCAAACATTTGCTCCAATTAGTCTTATGATATCAACATGTACTTTTGCAAACAGTCCCACCCATGTAACATAATCATATAATCGGTGTGCTGATGTAGTTTCAACTGTTTTGTATGTGAAGGGTATTGGTACATCACAATGTAGCCCAAATCTGCCTTAATTGAGCTCTATCAGGCTCTTAAAGCTGTTTATTGCCTGCTTGTTAATGCTGTGTTTCTCTCTCCAGCCACCAATGCTGTCAGCCAAGTCTCCCCTAAAGAGTCCAGTGAAGCGTCGTTCAGGCCTCTTCCCCCGCCTCCACTCCAGCACAGAGAGCCCCTCGGACAGACACGCACGCAGGTCAGCAGGCTTTCCATAGCCTGGTCCCAGATCTGTTTGGGCTGTTTTGTTATTGACCACAGGAGCTGGCAAGACATCACAAACTTTGGGACCAGGCTTTGCATTCAGGTCAACTTTTGGTTTGTGTATTTATCATCACTAATACTGAGGCTTGTGTCATGTCATTGTGCACTTGTTCTATCTGCTAACTTGGTCTGTATGTTGTTGCAGTGACCAAAAGACCCCCGACATTTGCCCCCTCGGACAGGAAGGGAGATCAGAGACGACATCCAACCCCAGCTCGCCAGAGATCTGCCCCAACAAGGAGAGGTGAGATGAACCACAAACAAAACACTGGACATGAACACACAAGGTGTGCATGAGGTGTGCATATGCTTTGTAAACCTCTCCTCTACTCCCATCCCCTCTCCTCCCCTCTCTTTTCCTCTTGTCTCCTCTCCTTCCATCCCCTCTCCTCTCCTCCCCTCTCCTCTCCTCCCCTCTCTTTTCCTCTTGTCTCCTCTCCTTCCATCCCCTCTCCTCCCTCTCCTCTCCTCCCCTCTCTTTTCCTCTTGTCTCCTCTCCTTCCATCCCCTCTCCTCTCCTCCCCTCTCCTCTCCTCCCCTCTCTTTTCCTCTTGTCTCCCCTCTCCTTCCATCCCCTCTCCTCCCTCTCTCCTCCTCCCCTCCCCTCTTTTCCTCTTGTCTCCTCTCCTTCCATCCCCTCTCCTCCCCTCTCTTTTCCTCTTGTCTCCTCTCCTTCCATCCCCTCTCCTCCCCTCTCTTTTCCTCTTGTCTCCTCTCCTTCCATCCCCTCTCCTCCCCTCTCTTTTCCTCTTGTCTCCTCTCCTTCCATCCCCCTCTCCTCTCCTCTTCTCCTCTCCTCTCCCTCTCCTCTCTCTCTTTTCCTCTCCTCTCCTCTCCTCTCCTCTCCTCTCCTCTCCTCTCCTCTCCTCTCCTCTCCTCCTCTCCTCTCCTCTCCTCTCCTCCCCTCTCCTATATTTTCCTCTCGTCTCCTCTCCTTCCATCCCTCTCCTCTCCTCCCTCTCCTATATTTTCCTCTCGTCTCCTCTCCTTCCATCCCCTCTCCTATCTTTTCCTCTCGCCTCCTCTCCTTCCATCCCATCCCCTCTCCTCCCTCTCTTTTCCTCTTGTCTCCTCTCCTCCCCTCTCCTATCTTTTCCTCTCCTCTCCTTCCATCCCCTCTCCTCTCCTCCTCCCTCTCCTATCTTTTCCTCTCCTCTTGTCTCCTCTCCTTCCATCCCCTTTCCTCTCCTCCCCCTCTCCTATCTTTTCCTCTCCTCTTGTCTCCTCTCCTTCCATCCCCTCTCCTCTCCTCCCCTCTCCTATCTTTTCCTCTCCTCGTCTCCTCTCCTTCCATCCCCTTTCCTCTCCTCCCCTCTCCTATCTTTTCCTCTCCTCTTGTCTCCTCTCCTTCCATCCCTCTCCTCTCCTCCCCTCTCCTATCTTTTCCTCTCCTCTTGTCTCCTCTCCTTCCATCCCCTTTCCGCTCCTCCCCTCTCCTATCTTTTCCTCTCCTCTTGTCTCCTCTCCTTCCATCCCCTCTCCTCTCCTCCCCTCTCCTATCTTTTCCTCTCCTCTTGTCTCCTCTCCTTCCATCCCCTTTCCTCTCCTCCCCTCTCCTATCTTTTCCTCTCCTCTTGTCTCCTCTCCTTCCATCCCCTCTCCTCTCCTCCCCTCTCCTATCTTTTCCTCTCGTCTCCTCTCCTCTCCTTCCCTCCCCTCTCCTCTCCTCTCCTATCTTTTCATCTTGTCTCCTCTCCTTCCATCCCTTCTCCTCTCCTCCCCTCTCCTATCTTTTCCTCTCGTCTCGTCTCCTCTCCTTCCATCCCCTCTCCTCTCCTCCCCTCTCTTATCTTTTCCTCTCCTCTCCTTCTATCCCTTCTCCTCTCCTCCCCTCTCTTATCTTTTCCTCTCGTCTCCTCTCCTACCATCCTTTCTCATCTCCTCTCCTATCTTTTCCTCTCGTCTCCTCTCCTACCATCCTTTCTCATCTCCTCTCCTATCTTTTCCTCTCGTCTCCTCTCCTTCCATCCCCTCTCCTCTCCTCTCCTCTCCTATCTTTTCCTCTCGTCTCCTCTCCTTCCATCCTCTCTTCTCTCCCCTCCTCTAATGCTGTTCCTCTACCTCCTGTCACCAGGCCGTTCCTCAAGCTGAAGGACTGCAGCAGCAGCAGACCCAACATCTCTCGCTCCTCCTCCAGCACCAGCAGCTTCAGCAGCACCACCGGAGAGGGAGAGGCCCTGGAGGAGCTTGACACTGTGAGGGCCCGCGGCCACGCCACTGGAGAGACAGGGGCTGGGGAGGGGGAGGCCCTTGAGGCATTGTGCTGGGGGGCGTATGGAGGATGGACAGAGGATTGGGGGATAGGGAGTAGGGAGGCAGGGGGACAATGAGGCGGTGGGCTGGGAGACAGGGCGACAGGTGACTGTAGAGCAGAGGGGTAGGGGAGTGGGGTGTGTTGAGATGGGCTTGGGTGAGCCATAGCATTTGGATCAGGACCGGCATGGTGCTTCTGGCACAAAATTGGGCAGGTCATAGGCCTGTGGTGCTCAGAAGTGGTGGGATCCAAAATGATGTATTGTATAAGGACCATGTTTGTTTTATCATTAACTGCATGAAGGCATCAACAAATTGCACAGTTGGAATGATGTGAGAGGATCTGGCAGCACTGAGAGAAGAAATAGAGGGGATGCAACCTCATGACAGCTGGTGATTAAGTCAATTATGGTTCCTGTCACTCTCTCTGGATCATATTGTGTTGGATGTCAATCACGCACGCTTGGCAAAGGATGAGAATGTCATATCATTGTTGTATCACCCACACATTACACAAACAGATCCGTGTTTACACACACAGAACTGCTGTTCCAGAGTTTACAGCTCAGTTTACAGTCTTGCTGTTGAACAGAACTCTGTTAATATCCTACGGCTGGAATTTGTGTGTCCCTCTGGAGCAGTTTTGGAGAGCACAGCGGCAGCACACTGCTGAAAACCGACCATGTGTAGTAATTCCAGCTAAAGGCTGTCTGCCTTGAATTAGTAGCCCTAGTCTGTAGTCTGTAGTGTGTAGTGTGTAGTCTGTAGTGTGTAGTCTGTAGTCTGTAGTGTGTAGTCTGTAGTGTGTAGTATGTAGTGTGTAGTGTGTAGTCTGTAGTGTGTAGTCTGTAGTGTGTAGTCTGTATTCTGTAGTGTGTAGTCTGTAGTGTGTAGTCTGTAGTGTGTAGTCTGTAGTGTATAGTCTGTAGTCTGTAGTGTGTGTGACAGTGGAACCATACAAATGGATGACTACCCTCACCCTGACAGCTCATCCTCATCTTCCTCTTCTCCTTCCTCTTCCTCCTCCTCTTCTCCCTCCTCGTCGTCCGTCCCTCTTCCTCTTTTTCCTCATCGTCATCCTCCTCCTCCTCTCCCAGGGAACCCACCCGTCCATAGCCTCGTCGTCCGTGTTCAGCCCCTTCCCTTCCCTCAGCGTGGAGAGCCAAGGCTCGGCCACCCCCCTCATCATGTGTCGCAGTCCCACAGGTAACACTGATACACTACACAACACCTAGGTGTGACTGACCGGGATCCAAACCTGGGTCTCCTGCGCACCACAAGACCGTGTTAGCCCTCTGGGCTAAAGTCTAGGCATTCTGCAAGTCATCAGGCTTGCTCAACACATGAGTATGGTTTTCAACCACCTCTGTTATATACTGTAGGTCTCTATGCCCTCTGTGTCCATATGTTACACTGTAGAGTACAGTCGTGGGTTTCTTTACGTTCTTTACTATCAGGAAGCTCACGTTACTTACGTGATTGTTTGCGAGAATCCTTCCTCATCCTCAATGTGTGATTGACACTTAATAATAGACTGTATTCGTATGTTAACGGAGGCTTCATCTTATTCTCCCTCCAGATGTGAAGAGTAAGATGTCTCCCAGGTCAAACTTGAAGTTCCGCTTTGACAAGATGAGCCACTCCACAACAGTAAGTGATGTCTCACTGTACTATGCTATACTGTACTGTACTCTACTGTAATATACTGTACTCTACTGTAATATACTGTACAGTATTATACTATACTGTACTGTACTCTACTGTAATATACTATACTGTACTGTATTATACTATACTGCACTGTACTATACTTAAGCAATAAGGCACAGGGGGTGTGGTATATGGTCAATATACCACGGCTAACGGGCGTTCTTATGCACAACGCAACGCTGAGTGACTGGATACAGCCCTTAGCCGTGGTATATACTGTATACCACCAACCCCCGAGGTGCCTTATTGCTTTTAGAAACTGTTTACCAACGTAATCAGAGCAGTATAAATAAATGTTTTGTCATATCTGTGGTATACAGTCTGATATACGACGGCTGTCAGCCAATCAGCATTCAGGGCTCCAACCACCCAGTTTAAAATATACTATATACTTTACTATACACTGTACTGTACTGTACTGTACTGTACTGTACTGTACTGTACTGTACTGTACTCTACTCTACTCTACTCTACCGTGCCGTATGTGTGACAAACACACTGCTCAGTTAATGCAGTCTTGAAGTGACCCACTGTTCTCCTCCAGAGTCAGTACAGCATCAGGAAGCATCATACAGCATCAGGAACAGTAGCAAAACTGTATCACAGTCCCTTCACTACACTGTCTGCTCTGAGCTAGGTTCTGTATCACAGTCCCTTCACTACACTGTCTGCTCTGAGCTAGGTTCTGTATCACAGTCCCTTCACTACACTGTCTGCTCTGAGCTAGGTTCTGTATCACAGCCCCTTCACTACACTGTCTGCTCTGAGCTAGGTTCTGTATCACAGTCCCTTCACTACACTGTCTGCTCTGAGCTAGGTTCTGTATCACAGCCCCTTCACTACACTGTCTGCTCTGAGCTAGGTTCTGTATCACAGTCCCTTCACTACACTGTCTGCTCTCAGCTAGGTTCTGTATCACAGTCCCTTCACTACACTGTCTGCTCTGAGCTAGGTTCTGTATCACAGTCCCTTCACTACACTGTCTGCTCTGAGCTAGGTTCTGTATCACAGTCCCTTCACTACACTGTCTGCTCTGAGCTAGGTTCTGTATCACAGTCCCTTCACTACACTGTCTGCTCTGAGCTAGGTTCTGTATCACAGCCCCTTCACTACACTGTCTGCTCTGAGCTAGGTTCTGTATCACAGTCCCTTCACTACACTGTCTGCTCTGAGCTAGGTTCTGTATCACAGTCCCTTCACTACACTGTCTGCTCTGAGCTAGGTTCTGTATCACAGTCCCTTCACTACACTGTCTGCTCTGAGCTAGGTTCTGTATCACAGCCCCTTCACTACACTGTCTGCTCTGAGCTAGGTTCTGTATCACAGTCCCTTCACTACACTGTCTGCTCTGAGCTAGGTTCTGTATCACAGCCCCTTCACTACACTGTCTGCTCTGAGCTAGGTTCTGTATCACAGCCCCTTCACTACACTGTCTGCTCTGAGCTAGGTTCTGTATCACAGCCCCTTCACTACACTGTCTGCTCTGAGCTAGGTTCTGTATCACAGTCCCTTCACTACACTGTCTGCTCTGAGCTAGGTTCTGTATCACAGTCCCTTCACTACACTGTCTGCTCTGAGCTAGGTTCTGTATCGGAGCCCCTTCACTACACTGTCTGCTCTGAGCTAGGTTCTGTATCACAGTCCCTTCACTACACTGTCTGCTCTGAGCTAGGTTCTGTATCACAGTCCCTTCACTACACTGTCTGCTCTGAGCTAGGTTCTGTATCACAGCCCCTTCACTACACTGTCTGCTCTGAGCTAGGTTCTGTATCACAGTCCCTTCACTACACTGTCTGCTCTGAGCTAGGTTCTGTATCACAGTCCCTTCACTACACTGTCTGCTCTGAGCTAGGTTCTGTATCACAGCCCCTTCACTACACTGTCTGCTCTGAGCTAGGTTCTGTATCACAGTCCCTTCACTACACTGTCTGCTCTGAGTTAGGTTCTGTATCACAGTCCCTTCACCACACCGCATCTCTTATCTTCAGTACACTATCTAGCTTGAGATCCTGCATTAACCTGTCAGCTTGATCTCTCATTCGAATAGTGATAATAATAATGATGATGATGTTGTTGTAATGGGACATTTCTGTTATTTTCTATTGCAGTCCGAGTAGAAATCTGGATATTCCAAAAAAGGGACAACACTGGCTGTTGGAGCAAAAAACAGCCACAACATCACCCACGCATCACAATGGAATCCCAAAATGTACTTAACTTCATGACTTAAGGGAATTAAGTGGACTAGCTAGTGCGTAAGAGCACACACACATGCAGACAGATACTGAGCTGGAAAGGAGAGAGAATCCTGTGAGTCTGAACTAAGAAGTGGTGAAAGAAAGGTTCCTCTCGGTATCTGTCTCTCGACATGTCTGGTATAGAAATGGCTCACAGTGAGAGGTGCCCACGTGTTGCTGACATCACACCACATGTTTATTGGCCTCTGGTCTGATTAAAATACTCATCTGTAACATTAACCTGATACAACTAGACAAGGCAAAGGTTAAAGGTCCAATGCAGGCATGTTTATCTCAATATCCAATCATTTCTGGGTAACAACTAAGTACCTTACTATGATTGTTTTCAATTCAAATTGTCAAAAAGAAACAGAAATAGCTTCTTAGCAAAGGGCAATTTCTCAAGCAAGAATCTTGCTAGGCCTGTGGGGAGGGAACACTGAAAATGAGCTATTATTGGCAGAGAGGTTTGGAACTCTCTTTCTTATTGGTCTATTAACCAATTTACCGCATGGTGATGTCACCGTGGAAGGCCAAACCTCTATCCCAGCAGAACAGGCTGAAATTTCAGAAGCTCTTTTCAAACAGCTCCTACACTAAAAGGGCATTATCATCCTTTTCACTATTTCACAGTATTATTCCAACCTCATAGTGTGGAAATATATATAAAACACAGGACAATCTCGTTTTTGACTTGCACTGGGCCTTTAACCTCACAACATTCGTCGTCATTGATTTATGACACTGTGGTGATAGGTCACTTTTCCGCTGCACTCATCTCTCATATTACAGTGATTGTTTATTGTTGTCCTCTTCTGTTATGATCTCCATATCTGGGTCCAGGTTGGTGTAAGTTGTTGTACTATCCTTCAGAAAGGGATGTTGTTGTTAACCTGGGGGACTGTCTCTCTTGCCTTTGCCCCAGTATGTCTGTTTGGGGACAGTTCCTCTATTGCCTAACAAGGAGTTCCTGTTGCAGTAGTTTAGCTGCTTTTTAAGTCACCTGTTGTAATGCTGGTCGTCTAAACCCCTTGGCCTCACATACAGTATGTATTTGCTGCACAGTCAACGCAGGTCAATAGAATGGATCAATCCACAATAGAGATAGATAGAGTATTTATATACTGTATAGATACTAGGGTTGCTAGGGTTGGGGTCAATTCCATTTCCGTTCCTTTAAAAAAAAAAAAATGTTTATCTCATAGGAATATATTGAGGACAATTGGAATTTAACTTTACTTCCTGAATTGACATGGAATTGATAGATACAGTGTTTATCTCTATGGCTCAATCCTCATCAAACAGTTTTGAAGTATTCAAGTTTGTCTTAAGCTGCAGAAGGAAGGGACTTTACCCTCATGAACCAAGTGCTCTATTAGTGGAGATTTGCTCACATGAAAAGAAACATGCCATTGCGCTCTGTCACAAGCTTAATATAGCCAAAGTCGCGCCTTACAATCTATCTGAAACCCTTTCACCTTCCGGGTGCTTCTCACTGTGTGAGAGGTTGAGCAGAGAGTTTGGATAAGGTTTATTTGGTTTACGTTTAGCTGTGGGTGTCTGGTGAATCCAAAAACCTGCGTTCAAATACTATTTGAAATCTTTCATATACTTTGAGTGTGCGCTCCAGCCTGCCTTGGTTTGCAGTTTTTGGGACAGGCAAGTTAATCAAGCACAGATCATGGATTTGAAATGGTTTAATATAGTATTTGAACCCAGGTCTGCTTTTCACATGCCCTTATACAAACATCCAGTTGTATTTCACTCAGTTCATCAATGTTCGTTGAAAACATGTCTGCTTATGAAGGATGTCTGAGAAACTCACAGACTGCTCCATGGAAATCATGTTTAGCCGTTCAAGTCATTTCGCAATGTTTTTTTTTTTCTCTCACTAACATTTTTTTCCAAAAATAAATAATTGGCCAGAGAATATTTGAAAGGGATCTGACGTATTTTGGAAGTGTGATTGATTGCTTTGTGATTTTGATGGTTCATTTTTCAGTCTTAAGTGAAAGCAAACAGAAGAAAAAAACATTTGATGTTAAAAACCCCCAGAAAAAAACAATGTTAGAGCATTGTAGTTCCAAAAGATATTATAATGCAACTTTACCTTGTTGTAAGCTATATGATTATAAGCGAATCATGTGTGAATGTCTTCACCCAGGAATGCATCGAAATGGCAAGGTCTCCATTGATGTGACCAGCTATATTTGAGTTTGGGAGAATATCCATGCACTATAGAGGTTCGTTCTTATCGCTGGAGTATTTGTGACTGGAGTTCTGTTATGTGGTACACAAAAACTCAGAAAGTTGAGCAGGGCAGAGAGTTAAATAGGAACTAGTCTTTTAGTTCGTAGAGGGCATCCACAAGTGCCCCTCAGCCTACTCTCTATTAATAAGGCCATAATTTATTGATTTTATCTTTTGCTATTGATGTTATGTAAAAATGTAATTGCAGATTAAATTAATGAAATAGGTCAAATGAAAAGAAATTTTAATTTAAAAAGCCTACAAATGCATATGTATATTTCGTTATGTAATGTGGCATTAAGAATTTATTATGAAATAAAATGTTGTATTTTGTGTCAATTTGTGTTGTGTTGCTTAATCCAGTGACCTCACAGGAAGGAACAGAGGCATATCTGAATGTTCTTGTCTGTTATTTATAAAAGGGACATAGCATGCTTTAGACCTGCGTTCAAATACTACTTGAAATCATCTTAAATAATGTATATATTTGCCTGATGGAGCTTGCCTGGCTTAATGGACCAATGGAATAGTCCAAAAAACTGCAAACCTCACCCCTCTGCTCCTCTAGGCAGGCTAGAGCAAACACTCAAAATATTTGAAATATGTCTAATAGTATCTGAACCCAGGTCTGCTTTACATGGAACATTGTTTGGAGGGGGAAACGTTTAATACAAGTCGCTCTACTTTGCTTAGCAGTGACAATATTTTGGTATGGAACATCAGTTCTAGTTTGTTTATTAAAACACACGGCAGAGAAAGTCGGTTCCACCAATTACATAATAATTACAGTGTTAACAAATAAAAGACTGTTGCACACATCATTATTTAGAACATTGAACATAGATTATATTCTCAGATGATTTTCACATGGCATCACATCATCTAGCTGAGTGCGTGGATAGCAGTTACTGCATGACACATACAAAATACAGAACGCATCTGAAATCATTCAATCCAGAGCTCTGAAATGTGACCACTTGGTCGAAACAGTCTGTTCCATGCGGAGGTGAATATTGTAGTGAATTCAGGGGATAGCCTTGGTCAGGACTCGAACCCGGGTCCAGCGACTGTCAAGCCAACGCCTAAGCCTTTACGCCAAGAGATACAACCATTTGACGAGGTCACTACCTACTGGCCACAGACGTCAATTCAACGTCTATTCTGATTCAGAGGGGTTTGGGTTAAATACGGAAGACGCATTTCAGTTGAAGGCATTCAGTTGTACAACTGACTAGGTATCCCCCTTTCCCTTTTTCCACATTGGTTCCACGTACTTTCATTGAAATTACGTGGAAACAACGTTGATTCAACCAGTGTGTGCTCAGTGAGTAGGAGATGGGTTAAGGTCTCTACAATATAAAAGTCTGACTGAGTCAGGAGAAGCGGAGAGAGGAGTAGACTGTGGGCTGTGCAGCTTCTCGTTGAGGATTAGGATCCGGCTGTTCAAGGCAGCCCTTTGAAAGAGCTGCATAGACCAACTGCAAGAAAACAGACACTCAAGTTAGCCCGAGGAAGCATTCTAGAAAAAGGTTAAGGATAAGGGCATTCAGAAGCCATTATTCAAAGAACACGCACCTCTATCTTTGGTTTAGGCTTGGGTGTGGCTGCAAAGAAAAGATACGAGTCAAAAGTAGAATTAATGCACACCTAATTGGGCACTTCACAAATTAGCATTAGACTTGGCCTTTAAATAAACAGTAGACACGATCAACTGTACAATTGGATACCAAGTTCATGTACAGTGCTGTGGTAGAAATGTGCATGTCAACACACTGCAGCAAGATGTTATGAAATTGTATCGATAAAGAGAGAGATGTCTTACGGGGCTTGTCCTTGCGTGCGCTTCGGGAGCGTGGCGGGGGGTTCGGCGGTGGTATTGGTGGGGGCTGAGACGGGACCTTTGACCTTCTATGGCAAGCCAGACCCAGAACCAAAACCAGGGTGATTACCAAACAGGTACTTACATACACCGCCACCCTGGAATAGACCTTCCATATGGATGTGGGTGGTGTGGCTACAGAGAAAGGGTACAGCAAAATCATGTCAGAGCACATACCAGTCTACTTGTCATCTCGGAATGTGGAGTGGTCATTTTCTGTGATTGTTTCTTATTTTGGGGGTAAAAAAAAAAAAAAACATACTGTACATTACTTGCATGAAATGTATTAACAATAGAAGGACCATATGTACCTGCAGTAATGTTCACATGTGTCATATGTCCAACACTGGTGTATCCCTCAACCCAGGTGATCTGGCATTGGTACATTCCATAATCTGATTGGTTGACGTTGAGGATGTCCATGAGCAGACGGGTTCTATTGGTTGTCAACGTGACGTTGGAGAGATGATGTCTTGGAGTGGGACTAAAGAGAAGGAACTGTCCCTCTGTTGACAGACCCCATCCTCCTGTCCAGCCATCATCTCCACAATGCTGAACAACACAGGATAGAGAAAGAGTGCCCCCTTCTGGTACGTTAACAGAACCTCTCTTTGCCAAGATAGAAGTCACACACTCCTCTGCATCATGACCTGAGGGAACAAAAGTTGGAAAAAAGTGAACACATCAATATGATATAAACAATTCACTAGACAACAGAGGAGCAGCATCTACAGCAATGAATATCCTAACAGCAATCTACATTTATAGTAATGAGAGAGAACTAATTGAGAGTAGTTATTCCCCATGAAACCTCTCTTGTAGGAAAGCAGATGGTACATCAATTTAGATTAGATTGTTTGATTGATTACTTGTCCTTTCTTTTCTTGAGTGACATCCTAGATAGCTGTTTCAGGTGCTTGTTGGTCATCCTACTTCTGGTTTTAAAACCAAGGTTATATCCACAACTGTCAGGAATCCTAAACATAAGTAGTTGGACTTACCTGAGAGAATGCATAGACAGGTCAATGAGAGAAACAGACAGTTGTACATGTCTTTCTTTCCCTTAGAATAGTATGTTTTTCTTCAGCGTTCCCCTTCCAGTTACTTTCCCCTGTATGACCTCATGCCGGGTTCCATAGAGCAGCCCCAAGACATGTCCTGGTGCCTCAGGAAGCTGGACCGAACATTATCAGCGCAATAACTACTGTGTTTTTACCAGGCGTATACAAATTGTTCTTCGTTTTTCAATTGTTCTCTCACTTTCTCATTACATTTTTCCCCCTCATTGGGAGTGTACTCTCCGCAATTGCGAAATGGTTTCCACCAGCTGCGTCAGTCGAGTTGGAAGTAAGGAAGGAAGTTCGCACACGCACACACGCACGCACACGCACACGCGCACACACACGCACACACACACACACACACACACACACACACACACACACACACACACACACACACACACACACACACACACACACACACACACACACACACACACACACACTCTCACTCTCTCTTCAACTCCAAAAGACAAATCACATCCTTCCTCAGGCTGAACCCTGAAATCTGTGGGCTGGGCACAATTATTAACTCCTTTCATAGAAAATACATTCAGTATTACATTTACTGAAGAATACATTTCCATGGAAACCAAGAAGAGAGTGTGTTGAATGTGTATGTTTTTGATTGTGTCTGTACATTGAATCTAATTTTTTATTTATTTCATAGGAAGATTGTGTAATGGCATGGACCATGTTGTAAAGTAAATCTCCTTGTTGCTTCTATCCAACCTAGGCTATATTTCGAACCAATTCAGACCAACCGCAAGGTAGTTCAAACTGTAAAATGAGGGCAACAAAATGAGTTATTACGGAATAATAAGAACGGTATACATACATTCCACAATGATTGTCACATTTCAACTGAATAACTTGGTATAGAGCAACTGTACTGACTCTGATGACCCTCTAATATGAGGTCCCATGTCCTCACCAGTCTCGGGCATACTTTTTTTTAGGGGCATGTTTCTTTCTTTCTTTTTGTATTTCACCTTTATTTAACCAGGTAGGCGAGTTGAGATCATGTTCTCATTTACAACTGCGACCTGGCCAAGACAAAGCAAAGCAGTACGACTAAACAACAACACAGAGTTACACATAAACAAACATACAGTCAATAACACAATAGAAAAATCTATGTACAGTGTGTGCAAATGTAGAAGGGTAGGGAAGTAAAGGCAATAAATAGGCCATGGAGGCGAAATAATTACAATTTAGCATTAACACTGGAGTGATAGATGTGCAGATGATGATGTGAGATACTGGGGTGCAAAAGAGCAACAGGATAAGTAACATTATGGGGATGAGGTAGTTGGGTGTGCTATTTACAGATTGGCTGTGTACAGGTACAGTGATCGGTAAGCTGTTGAAACTGTTATGCCAAGGGTGTTTATTTCTATTTTAGAGGAACTATTAGTGCCAAAACTAATCAGTCCATTCAATTGCCATAGTCTTTTAATATTAATCAAATCCTAAACAGTTCTGACTGAAACTCAATTTAATTTCATTTCATTTAATGAATAACTCCTTTAAAATCAGGATTATAAACCTATCAAAATAATACATTCAATTGGTGTATGATGTAACTCCACAGCTAGGACAGACACTGGTGGGACTTGGGGTTACATTGTAACAATTATGTTTCCTGTTTCCGGTCGGAACTCTGATCGGACTGACTGTCGGCGAATGAGATAAACAAAGAGCCGGTGACTTTTAAAGATATTTAGAAACACTTGCTAACCCTCTTCGTAAACATGGAGACTGGTATGTAGTGTGTTACTTTCTCTTATTTCATTCATTGTCACTTGTATAGCCAGCATGTGAGGTTAATTTGCGTTCCCGGCTGGTGTCTAGCAAGCTAGCTAACGTTAGCCGACTAGCTAGCTAGCCTCATATCACTTATCAGATAGACCATTAGCTAGCTAAGTTAGGTAACATAGCTTAGCTAACCATACAGTTGCTTATGTGTATTTTCACTTTGCTAATGACATGACAGATATTGTTAGCTAGCTTGCTAACGTTAGCCGACCAACATCAGCACAGCCACCCAACGTCTTCCCAGCTATCAATGCCAGAAAAGTTTATGGTTACTAGTAACTAGTTAGCTAGCTAACGTTCGCTAACTATGTAACGTTAGCCAACTATCGGCTTGACAGCTAACTGTGTTAGCTAGCCAGTCAGTCAGTTAACATAGCAAGCAAGTTGAGGTGCCTTCTTTCTAACCAACTTTTTAGGAGAGCATTATCCAGTGCTAGTCAATAAAGGGGATTTAACCCAAACCCTCTGAATCAGAGAGGTGCGGGGAGCTGCCTTAATCGACGTCCACGTCATCGGCGCCTGGGGACCAGTTGTTGCTGGGGCTTAACTGCCTTGCTCAATGGAATAACGGAAGCTTTTCCACCTTACCGGCTCGGGATTTGAACCAGCGACCTTAAGCTCTTAATGGCTAGCCTTCCTGCCTTCCCTTTAATAAAGTGGGAAGCAGTGTTTGTCAACAAGCAGGCAGTCAGTGCACGACCAACCCAATACTGATTTGTGCAAAGCCGATGCCCTCCCTGGCACCATTAAACATTAGGCTACCAGATTGGGAAGGATGTTTGACACAATATGACAACGGGTTTATAGTGATAGACTTTGATCTTATGGTGTGATTTGGTACCTTGTTGATCTCTGAAAGACTTGCACCCAAAGACTAGAAAAGATGCTAAGTCAGTCATAAAAGCTATATAACAACTCCTATGTAAAGTTGCAAGTCATGCTAGACACCAGTGTGGCACCTTTCCATACAAAACTAAAGTGACACTGACAGTCATTCCCATTCAAGCTTTTCCATTATGTGGAGGCTGCGTTGGAATGGGCTATCAGCCTATCCCTGCGTTTGTATGGCGACACACCCCTCTTGGTTATGTACACTGATTAAATCAGTGTCTTCATAATAGGGTCTCTATTATCCATTTACTGTAGCAAGCTGACAGCAAGAAATTAGGTATGACTTCTCCAATTTGAGTGGTAAAGTTGGAGTATTGAGGCATGTGAGTTTGTCAATCCCTGTAGGAAACAGGAAGGGATCTACCTCAATTTGTCAAAAATAATAACATGTTTTTGTTTTAAAATATTTTCTGATGCACAATGTTTGCTATTCTTTACTATGGTGTGGACTAGTGAATACACCCCAGGAATGGCCAGTATATTTAAACTTTTCTGTCATGGAAAATAGCCTAAAGGACCAGAAGCAATAGGGCTTGAGTCATGCAGTATGCATGATTAAGCAATGGTCTTCTCCGTTTTTAATTGCTGTTCAGTATTTGATGGAATCACACACCAGTATTATTTTGTCAGTGTACCACTACTACAGAGTTCTAGTTTCACATATATAGTACAGTGCCTTCAAAAAGTATGCACACCCCTTGACTTTTTCCACATTTTGTTGTTAGTCTGAATTTAAAGTGGGTTAAATAGATTATTATTTTGTCACTAGCCTACACCAATGTTCCCTACATTTTTAGGCACTGAGCAAATTTCAGGCCTGCTGAGTGCAAACTTGAACATTGTGAAAATCTGGTGCAACTTCCTGCACGTGTTTACTGTGAACACTGAGGCTGTAC
Organism: Oncorhynchus tshawytscha; assembly: GCF_018296145.1. NCBI lineage: Eukaryota > Metazoa > Chordata > Actinopteri > Salmoniformes > Salmonidae > Oncorhynchus > Oncorhynchus tshawytscha. The sequence continues at coordinate 54,771,788 of NC_056441.1, forward strand.
CTGCTTTAAGTTGCAGTTTTAACCGGGGCCAAGTAGGCTACTGTGGCTATTTGATCATAATGTAGGTCTACGAGAGTGACCTACCATCAGAAACAATGGAGAAAATGCATCCCTAACATTTTATCATGGAAATATAGCAGTGCTATCATTCAGTCTACAGTGGCAGCCAATGTGTGGTGTTCAATGTAGGCCTACATTCCATGAGGATTTTGAAAAAAAACATACAGGGCTTGACATTAACCTGTTTATTCAGTTGTCCTTCAGACAAGGAGGTGTTTGATGCAAGAAACTACTTTACAAAAATAAATGTAGCATTATTCCCATACCATTATTACAGAGAATCAGGCAAATTATGCTACCTATTGGCTCCTTAGCTTATTCAAGCATATCTCAAAATACAACACTGCCCCTTTAAGACAAAAAAAGCTCTTGACTAACTTTTCAAAGGTGGCTAGAATTGTACGTGTTTTGTGCTCTTGTAGGAAGCAATCACTTCCCCATTGCTGACTAAAAATGATATATACCTGGGCTAATAACTCACAAACTAGCAAAGGATATGAACAAATGTGCACACGTGGCTACATTTATCTTTCACTTTGATCTCAACAAGCACATCTTCTTATGACAGCTCATGCTGTAAACACAGTCCAGTTCAAAGTGAATGGCACATATCCATATATGGTAATGGTCGATTTCCATATAGTCCTATTGCAGCTCTGATTGGTTATGGCGCACCGGTCTGTGTAGTGAGCGGGCCTGAGTCGTGCCTGGCAATACAATAGAATCCTACTGAGATGTGTTCTGCCTACAACAAATCTCTCGCATAGTTCATTTTGTTGTTGTATTGAAAGTGGCTAATATTGCATTGATTCAGTAAAGGGAAATGTTCATAATGTTAATTGACAGGGAAAACTCTAGAAAGTTGAGAAGTTCAATCTCGTGCTTCTCTGCACAGGCTGATATTTATTTAGCAATATTTATTTGTTATGGGGAGCCTAAATAAGTTCAGGGGTAAAAAAAGTTGCATAATAAGGTGCATGCACTCTGTGCAATAATAGTGTTTGATTTTTTTGCATGACTACCTCATCTCTGTACCACACACATACAATTAACTATAAGGTCCCTCAGCCGATCAACACATTTCAAACAGATTCAACCACAAAGACCAGTGATGTTTTCCAATGCCTTACAAAGAAGGGAACCTATTGATAGATGGGTAAAAAAAAAAACAGACATTGAATATCCCTTTTTGAGTATGGTGAAGTTATTAATTACACTCTGGGTGTATATCAATACACCCAGTCAATCCAAAGATACAGGTGTCCTTCCCAATTCAGTTGCCGGAGAGGAAGGAAACCATTCAGGGATTTCACCATGAGGCCAATGGTGACTTTAAAAGAGTTAGTTTTTAATTTTTAAGCTTTTTTAACCTTTATTTAACTAGGCAAGACAGTTAAGAACAAATTCTTATTTTCAACGACAGCCTAGGAACAGTGGGTTAACTGTTCCTGGGCAGAACGTCAGAATGATAGCATTGCTATGTCACATTGCCGCCCCGGTTTAATGGCTGTGATAGGAGAAAACTGAGGATGGATTAACAACATTGTAGTTACTCCACAATACTAACCTAATTGAGTGAAAAGAAGTAAGCCCGCATAGAATACAAATATTCCAGAACATGCATCCTGTTTGTAACAAGGCACTAAAGTAATACTTCGAAAAATGTGACAAAGCGATTAACTTTTTTTCCTGAATACAGAATGTTATGTTTGGGGTAAATCCAATACAACATATTACTGAGTACCACTCTCCATATTTTCGTGGGAGAAAGCACCTTTTGTTATAAACTAATATACTTTTTTATTAGTGTTCCACACTTGTTCTAACGTAATATTACCATGTACAATTTCAGTAGTACATGTCTTAGAGTGATGGACTTTGTCATCCCCACGGCCTCCACAATGTTTCAGTCCACTCAGAGACGTGCGAATCAGACAGGTACACTATGATTTTGTTTTTGCTACTGCTCGACTAAAGAAGTCTCGGGCGACCAACGGCTTATCGACCAAAGAATTGATCAGTTGACTAAATGGGGTCAGCCCAAACACATTGAATGTTCCCGAGTGGCCGAGTTTTGACATCTACTTGAAAATCTAAGACAATCATCTTCAGATCTTGTCAAGCAATGATCAACAACCAATTTGGAAGAAGTTTGAAAACAATTCTGGGCAAATGTTGTACAATCCACGTCTGGAAAGCTCTTAGAGAGTTTCCCAGAAAGACACTAAACTGTAATTGCTGCCAAAGGTGCTTCTACTAAGTATTGACTCAGGGGTGGGAGTACTTATTTCATTTTCAATACGTATGCAAACATTTCTAAAAACATGTTTTTACTTTGTCATCATGATGTATTGTGTGTAGATGGGTGAGGGAAAAACATTTATCTAATCCATTTTGAAATCAGACCGTAACACAACAAAATGTGGAATAAGTCAAGGGGTATGAATACTTTCTGAAGGCACTGTATATGGATAATTCCTGTGAACATAGTATGAGAACAGTTTTGTACCACCTTGTCTGGTGTGGAGTGGACGAGGGCGGGGCAAGGCATTATTTGAAAGATCCTTTTGCCACTTTGTTGACAATTCCAACAGTAATACAGTACAACTTTATTAGTCCTGTCCCGCTACAATTAGGAACCCATTGTCTCTTTGCCAGGTCAAACACAAATAACACCCTCCCTATATTACAGCTCTTTACCACTTTGTTTCATCCAGACTGTTTCCATTTCTAATAAACCCTGTCCTAGCCTGGTCCCAGATCTGTTTCTGCTCTGTTGCCAACTCCTTGTCACGCCAAACAATGGCATGAGAATTCCATTCTGAAGTTGGCAAGAGAGCATAAACCGACCGGTAACCAGGCTAACCCTGTCTCCTTAAGAATTACGACCTCTCGCTTGTCCTCCTCAGGTCTGAGTCAGGAGAAGATTGCCTCCTTTGTAAAGCGTTTGCGGGCGGAGCCCAGGTACCTGCTGGCCCAGAATGTGTCCACGTGCATCGACCCGCTGGAGGTGTGTCTGCATAGGCAGACGGTCCAGGACACCGTGCACATATTCCAGCACTCCATCCCCACAGAGGGCAAGCCTATCACCAACCAGAAAAACTCAGGTACACTTACAGATACGATCAAATATATTGGCACTCTTGCTCTTTACAATGGAGTGCAATGGAACAGAACGTTCTGTTTTTTCTTTTCAAACTGGTTGACTGGCTTTTTTCTCTTTTTTTTTTTACCCTGTAGCCACCTAAATTACAGATGATTTAGTCCAGGCCATTTTTGAAAGAATATATATTTTTTAAAGTCATTTGCAGCTGTAAATCAAACAAATACACGTATAAACACAACGTTTTTCAATTTCCACATTTTTTTGGTTGAAGAAATTGAAATAAAGGGTGCCAATATATTTGACACCCAGCATCTGCATCTACTTCAGAGGCCTGGCCATGTACAAAGACTACACAGTAGTGTTAGATGCTGCTTCCATACTAAAATGAACTGAATAGGCCTCGGCACCTGAGCAGACCTGTGGCAGTCTATTTCCTACACGGTGCACTATGTTGGACCCAGAGCCCTGTCGGCACTAGTAAAAATGTTTGATTTATTAGGATCCCCATTAGCCTGATGCCACTATATAGGGTAGTGCACAGGGAATAAGGTGCCATTTGGGACTCAACCATGGAGTGGGGAGACAGGAGTTCGGCGAAGCATTGGTCTTCCTTTTTTTGAATGGTTGAAGATGGATACATTGTCTCAGAAGTTGATTAGCCTACCTCCTCAACTTTTCTGACTGACAACCCGGCCGTCCCCAAACACACTGGTCTCATTGCTGCGTTTGTTGTTGTTGTTGATGCATCGTTTTACATGGTTTTCTGTAATGACAAAACCACAGAGAGGCCTAACTACGTGTCTATGTATAATGGATATGGAGCCATCTGGCAAGCAACCATTGAAGCACACGTATGTCTTAACAGTTGCTCCCATATACACGGTTCCATGGTCATCTGTGCTGATTTGTGTGTTTCAGGGAGATGCTGGATCTTCTCGTGCCTCAACGTCATGCGCCTTCCCTTCATGAAAAAGTTCAACATCGAAGAGTTTGAGTTCAGTCAGTCCTACCTCTTCTTCTGGGACAAGGTAAGACCACATTTGTTCGTCTTATTCAAATCACATGTATTAATTTGGGCAACTTTTAGCAACAGCCGCTGGAATATACACAGTGTTTGTTTACATTTCAGCGGTAGGGTGTAAACGGTGTTGGTGTGTATTTCTAGTACTATTAGACTCATTGTCTGCCTTAAACCCCCTTTGTGTGTGGCGCTCTGTACACTGGACAATATTGTACTGATTGGACGTCACCATGACCCCCCCCCATCATTTCCGTTTTCTCCCTCCCTTCAGGTGGAGCGGTGCTACTACTTCCTGCAGGCCTGTGTGGAGACAGCCCAGAGGAAGGAGCCTGTGGATGGCAGACTGGTCCAGTTCCTGCTCTCCAATCCCACCAACGACGGCGGCCAGTGGGATATGCTGGTCAACCTCATTGGTCAGTTCACACCTGTTGTTTTCCGATCGGGGGAGTGTTGCTGCAACACTTGCATTATGCTATGTCATTATGACAGTTCCAGTATAAATGTTGCTTATTTTCTGCAGTAAAACAGCCACCGCTGAGTAGTTACAGTCTAGTTATACTGTGAGTCCTGAATGGCACCTTATTCCCTATATCAGGTACTACGTCTGACCAGGGGTCAGGACTAGGGTGACATTTAGGACTCACAGTATAACTAGACTGTAACTTTTATAAACTTTTTCTACTGGAACTGTCTAGATTCTGTTTCAGGTGAGTTACTAATGTTGTAGTTGCTGTGTAGTTCTTTGTAATTAGACGTTCTATGTAACTGTGTAATTCTCTGTAATTAGACGTTCTATGTAACTGTGTAATTCTTTGTAATTAGACGTTCTATGTTACTGTGTAATTCTCTGTAATTAGACATTCTATGTAACTGTGTAATTCTCTGTAATTAGACATTCTATGTAATTGCATGCTATATGTGCCACTTTACATAATGTGCTTGCTCTTCCCCTTCCACTGTTTTAATGAGTCAGGTTTGTGGTTCAGATCAAGTCTGCGTCCCAACTAGCATCATCTTCCCTATATAGTGCATTACTTTTGACCAGAGCCAATGGGCAAAGCTTTAACGTTGTGGTCCTCTGTGGCTCAGTTGGTAGAGCATGGCTCTTGGAACTCCAGGGTCGTGGGTGCGATTCCCGCTGGGGCCACCCATATGTAAAATGTATATACGCAGTGTAAGTTGCTTTTGGATAAAAACGTCTGCTAAATGCTGTGTGTGTGTATATATTTATCTATTTATTATTACCTTTCCCTGATCATCAGAAAAGTACGGAGTTATCCCAAAGAAATGCTTCCCAGAGTCTCACAGCTCCGAGGCCTCACGGAGAATGAATGACATCCTCAATCACAAGGTAGGTTTACTCACATTTTTACAACATTCTGATTCATAAAGATTTATTGTGTGGTAATACAACACTGAAACCAAGTCCTCCTGTTTCATACCAAGACAGTGCGAGCATATACACTCTACTGAAACACCACGGAAAGAGCGCGGAATCCACCTTTTATTTAGCTTTTCTTATAGAAGCCCCAGATAACTAACCCGACATGCGCCGCAATGTCACGAGGTAATGAAGTTCCCTGTGTAGTATGTCATGCCAATGTTCCCTGCCTTTTAGCTGAGAGAGTACTGTCTAAGACTGCGGAACATGGTGGCCAGTGATTCCACTAAAGCCGAGCTGTCTGACGCCATGGACACCATGATTGAGGAGGTAAGCGCATGTTAGGGAAAGAGACACACAGAGCACCACACACACATACACACACACACACACACTGTTTTCCTCAGTACTTCAATAATGTTGTAGGACTGCATAATTTTCTCCAGGGGGGGCTGTGTAACAGCACATAGATCTGTGCTCCATCCAGGGAGGAAATAGGTCACATGCTGTAACACGCCTGTATGTATTTAACACGGCAGGTACTGGGTAGGCAAGGACAATAACCATTACAGCTCCAGTTGTTATTAGGCAATATTTGTTTTCAGATTAGATTTTGGCCATTCAAGTCTATCTTATCGCCTGTTGTAGCAGCACACCGAGGGCTACAGGTTGATTCAAAAGGTGTGTGTGTGTGTAAATAGTACACTACCCAATCTAATACCGTTGACTTGATATTGTATTGACTTTCAGCACACCACTGATTCCTCGATCAAGTCTAAAGTGGGACTGTCAAGACAGTTGGGTCGACCCTCCTCTGTTCAGATTGATATCTAGGCCTGATAGTTACATACCACCGCTGTTGGAATTGGTTGTAGCTATATTTCCCCTAATTAGTTTTCTACCTCCAATCAGGATGACATAAGTAGGCTTAGAAATGGAACCGCTATAAATGTCCAAATAGCGATGACTGTTTCTTTTGTTAAACTGCTTTATCAGTAGTAATGAATTAGGACTATAATCACAAGCCCCTCCCAGCGCTGGATAACATTGCGTAACCCAACTCTTACACAGTTAGCAACAATGGCTGTAGTGATAGGGTCTGTACCGTTTATAATCCACTGGTGACGGCTTGTGATTCTATACTTCTGGCAGCAAAGAGAGAGAGTGTGTGTGTGTGTCCACGTGCGTGTGTGTCCACGTGCACTCACACACGCCTCACAGACCTGGTGGCAGAATGTTCCGTAAACAAGATCTTTATCACAACGCTCCTGACATTAAATGGCGTAAGGCAATTTCACTGTGAGAGGAAGTCATAATGTCTCAACATTCCCAGCACCACTTAAGACAGAGGAGCGTGTGTGCGAGCGTGTGTGTGAGCGTGTGGCCAGTCAGTCAATATCACACAGCCAAAGAGAGAACATGACATAAAGGATGTAGCTTTTGTGTGGAGTGGTTTTGTTTGGATGCCCCTGACTGCTTGTTTAAATAGATTCTGTGTCTACCTCCCTTACTGCTCTGGATGCCCTACGCTAGCTACAGTCCGCTAGCTACAGTCCGCTAGCTACAGTCCGTTCTGATTGTGCAACACTTCCAGCTCTCCATCGTTGCAGTTCTTCTATGACCAAGATATATTTTTGTTTTTTTTGTTAAAGTGTTTGTCTACCTGGTAGTAGTTTGTTTAGTGTAACGCAGCTCTGACAGCCAGGGGGAGTATGAAGAGAGCGAGAAAGGGGGGATGTTGACCCGGGAGGGTGAGGGGTAACCAGTGCCTCTCCTCTCGTCCCGTGGGCGTCCGTACAGAGGAGGGCGCTTTGACTGCGCTTCCGGGCTTCTATTTATGCTTGGCATCTTTTGCGACAAGTGAAACATCACTGTTGTGCCGTGATTTAGATTAGCTACTAGCTAGCGAGCCAACAAATTAGCCATAATTAATTTGGCTGGAATACACACTGTCGGCTGTGATCAGTTAGTCGGGTCCTTTTTCATTAATTAACGTCTCTGTGTGCTCGTCACTCAGCATGTTGTGTTGACACAGTAGGTGTGTGTCCCAAATAGCTCCCTATTCCCTTCATAGTGCACTATTTAGGGAAGAGGGTGCCATTTGGGGCGCAGCCCGGGTCATTTAAAACATGTCATGTTCAATTACAGAGTATTGCAGTCCTTTTCGGAGTGTTGCATGTGTCTTCTATAGAACTGTCACACATTGCAGTGTTCTGGGTTCATACGACTGCACACACAAACCATGTAAACACCAAGTATGAGAGGTTGTGGGTTTTTGTGTGTCGGTGTGTACTTGCACATGTGTGTGTTTCTATGTATGCTTAGAAGTGGTGCGTGTGTATATTCAGAAGTGGTGTGTGTCTGTGGTTACATTTAAGGTTTGTGTGTGTGTGTGTGAGAGAGAGCTGATCAAAGCCCCCAGACCCGACCCTCATTAAGCCAGGGGATGTCAGGCCTACTTTAGGTGTGGAGGGTCTGAGATTGTGCACGCTCCCTGTCTGACGGTGGGCTGGAGACCATCACTCTCTCCCGTCCAGGCTCCACATGACAGGCCTGAGAACCAGAGAGGCAAGGCTGCACCACCATGCTACACGCCAGCTTCAAAGACCCGTGGCCTCCCTTATAATGTCCTGTTCTCTGCAGAAGCACAGGCATATGTTCACTGTCACAGGCGTGCAGGAGAGCACAACACAGGGAGACTGTTACAAGTTCACACACACGTACACATGTAAACCACCTCCGACTGCTAGCACACGACCACACGTACTTTGTTACACACACACGTTCCTCACATCCTCTGCTCATTCGGTCCGGTACATGTGGCACTGCGTCATGCAGACGGAATCGTAAACAGTCCTATGCTGCTTCTACTGTATAGAACGTGGCTATCTGGGCGTCGGACATTCTGAATAGAAATTCTCCTTCAGGCACATGTGACTGTGTTCAATATGAGTGCTGTGTTTGTAGATTGTAAGGAGTAATTGATTGGACAGTGAGTTGAGTGACATGATACATTTTAGAGTGGCTATGTACGTCCCAAATGGGAACCTATTCCCTATGTAGTGCACTACTGTTGACCAGGACAGAGGGCTCTGGTCAGAAGTAGTGCACTATAAAGGGAATAGGTTCCCATTTGGGACGTAGCCAAGTGTGTTGGCTCAGCGTTGGCTGAAGCAGCAGGTCGCTGTGGGTGGGTTTGTTATTGTGTGGGCTCGTTTGCCAGCGCTGAAAAGCTGCCTGCCACACTTCATAAACTCATATTTCTTAATTTAACAACATTGTTACAATCTGTAATGACCCCATGTGTTTTCTGTTTACAAGGCCAGAAAGTCTCAATCAACCCCAGTCCGATTCTTCTACCCCAGCTGCTCTCTCGAACGGGTCACTTGCATTACAGTTTCATCTAGGCTCTGTGTCCCAGGGCTTTGACTCGAAAGCAGCCGGCCCGTAGTCACAAAGCGTGCGTGAGTTGGAGAGCTGATCCAGGATCAGGTCCATCCTTTTTATTCATTGTGATTCGGAAGGAAAAAAACTGATCTTAGATCAGCACTCCTGCTCTGAGACGCTTTGTGTGAGTACTGGCCTTGGCAGGTTCCGCCCTTCACAGTTACCAGCACAAGGTGTTTTAGTGTGGCGTGCTGTTGTTTTGCTTGTTTATTTCTCTCCTAACGAGCTGATTTCCCTCTGTTTGGGCAACGGGAGGTAAATCAACAAGCAAACAGGCATGCGTGAGCCGAGGAGGAAAGGATGGAGCGAGTGTGTTGCTTTAGCATTGATGCTAACTGGCTGTCGTGCTGCAGGTGCTCCAGTGTTTACTGCCAAGCATGCAAACACATGCTACGTAGGTACGCTCAAAGGCTAGCATGATCCGCTGAGACACGCAGCCTCGCCGGATGCCTCGCTGGCCATTTACAGGCCTTATTACCCACACCTGGGCTTCATCCATGTCACATGACACAAGAATATGATCTGCGTTGTCCCACAGACTGCTGGTGGGGGTGCTGGCTGTGGATCTAGAAGATCTTCCAACATCTATTAATTGCTGAGACTGTTCAGATTAAATGGGTTTGCAGGGCTTTTCTGTAGATTATAAGTAACAGGGTCTTGTTCATTAGGCACCAAACGGATAAAAACGGGCAGGGCAAACCCGCAGCAACCAGTCCCCGACAGACTGCAGGCGTGGGATTCTTTCTGTTGTGTTTTGCGTTCATTCACCAGCTCCGCCCACCCACTGAAGCAGTGTTTTGGAGTAGGAGGGAGAGGAGCTACGTAGTGTACGTCAGAAGATATACTGACAGTGACACAGACATTAAAAAGAAGGCAAGCAGTCTCTAAATAATCTGGTCTAACATGGTCCAGCAGTCGTAAACCGCCCCTCTCCCCCTTCCATCCTAAACGCAGTGTGTCTGTCCTCAGTGGAAGGGCCAGGGTAGGGTGGCAGGAAGGGAGGGTGGGCCGTCTGCTCCCCACACATGGCCCTATCGGCCTCTGCTTGTCCATGCTGATGGATGGCTCTCTGTGTCCTGAGAGGGAGAGAGCCAACAGGATTGGTTGGATGTCTGTAAGAGATTCAGTAGCCTAGTAGTGAGGAGGACTGTACTAGTGCTGAGAAATGAACCGTTGGTGAACACCGTGAAGGAATACAATGGAAAAAGTCTACTCATAATCAACATTTTAGCGGGTACAGGACAGAAGAGACAGTACCCAGAGTCTTGGCGGTAGTGCTATATACATGATTCTAATGGAGACGTGCCCAGCCCACCCAGTGTCTCGTGCTCATCTTCGCCTGTCCGTTTTGGAGGCAGGTGATTCAATATTGACTCACTGAGGGCTGTGCTGCTGCAGCCTGCTGACGTCAGTGGGGCCCTGGCTCATTGTTTTGTGAAGAGCCTCGTTTCACCGGGTCTACATGGGTGCTCTGTTGTGTTTGGACGGGCAGGTGCGTTTATTTAACCTGGCGAGGAGGAGACTGGGATGTGAGGTGGGACAGGGGCCGAGGGCACGGGGGTGAAGGGGCCTGTTTGTGTGTTCGGGGCATCTGGGGCCCGTGCCGGTTAAATTCAGGGCAGGGATGGGCACCGCTGGCATTTAGTCTGTTCCGTGGGGCAACGGGACAGTGAAAACAAACCTGGAGTCTTCAAGGCTCAGCTTCAAGGCTGTCTTGTCTGTGTGTTGGGAAAGGTGAGGGTCTGGGAATGTGACCTGGTGTGCTGTCTTGTTGAAAATATTTGTATTTATTTAACCTTTATTTAACCAGTTGAGTCAGTCAAATATCACATTCTTAATTTACAACAAGGGCCTGTGTGGGAATAGTTGACTACGATCACCCTGAACACAGGAATGCTATTAGTAGTTAATGTAGTTGACACAGTGGAAAAGTGCAGCAGCAACAGCCCCTGAGTGTCTCTGCTTTGGTGAAGAGCTCCGGGGCCAAAAATAATTCCCCAGCTCTATTTTCACCCTATGACGAGTTTAATTTGTCTGGACTTTTTTTGTTGCTGAAAAGAAATGAAAATAGTGGGAGTCAATGGGAAGTCCTTGTAAATATATAGAAGTGCGTGTCTGTGTGTATTGTATATGTGTGCTCGTATACTCGTGGTCGGACTTCCTACGTGCCAGTTTGGGAGTTAGCGTGCTATTTTTAAGCCTGTTTGTGATCGGCAGCCTGCCGCAGCATTATCAAAGACAGAAAATGCAGGGGGTTCTCAAACCACCAGAACACCCGGTTAGATAATAGATAATAGGATGGCAAGTCCTCCTTAGAGGGACATTCCTGAGATTGCTGTATCAGTTTAAGGAAGGCTTATTCTGAGAACCCTGTCAAAACAGACTGATGGAGGTCAGAGGTACACCAGGGGAACACAGTCAGAAGCCACAACGACAGGAAGAACGAGCCCTATAGCCAGGCAGAGTAAGAGGGAATGGGCTTTGGCAGGGCGGATATCCTCCTCACACTACTGTTAAGCACAATGGTGCTTTTCAAGACTATGTGAGGGATATCAATGTGCTGTCTGTGTCTTATAGTGGTAATGTATGACTAACCTAAGTATTAAAAAAAAATGGGTCTGTTTTTCAGTTTTTTTTCGTGTGTGTGTGTGCTGCGTACAGGTCTTCCGGGTGGCGAGTGTGTGTCTGGGCAGCCCTCCTGACTCCGTTTGTTGGGAGTACAGAGACAAGGACAAGAACTTCCACCGCATGGGCCCCCTGTCCCCTCAGCAGTTCTACAAGGAGCTGGTCAAGCCCCTCTACAACATCCAGGACAAGGTCAACTTTATTGATTGATTTGAATCAAATATCAATATAGGCTTTGTGTCATGCAGACCGGAGTTGATCATAATTCATTATTCCGAGACTTATTCCGACTCGGGAAAAACACGGCGCCCAGTTTGTCTCTATTAGACCAGGAACAGCAACCTCTCTATGATCATCTCCCTGTGGTACTTGATGAGCTGAGTCTGACCCCTGGTCTCGCTCCCCCGCCACCACAGGTCTGTCTGGTGAATGACCCGCGGCCTCAGAACCCCTATGAGAAGCTGTATAGCGTTGAGTTCCTGGGCAACATGGTGGGAGGACGCAACACTCTGTACAACAATCAGCCCATCCAGCTACTCAAAAAGGCTGCCGCGGACTCCATCAAAGAGGGAGAGGTACTGTGTGGGGGGGTGTGTCTGTGTGAACGTGTCCGGGAAGTTAGACGAAGGCTGTGTTTGAGAACTGAGTGAGTATGCAGGGACACTGTCTGTAATGTCTGTTTCTCTCTCTCGTAGGCTGTGTGGTTTGGTTGTGACGTGGGCAAGCATTTCCATGGCAAGCTGGGCATCAATGACATGAATGTGTGAGTATTATGAGAGAGAAGCATACTGCCCTACCAAGCAAAAAAGGCAGTAACTGCTCATTTGTCATTTTTTGCTACGGTAAATAAATACATGCCTAATTATGTGGACAAATCCTGCCTCGTATTGTGTTTTTGAGAAAATGGGAGTCATATTAGCAGTAACTGCACTAGGTTACTATGAAACCAAGGTAAATAGCAGTTACTGCCTTTTTGCTTGGTAGGGCAGTATAATTGCAGCAACATCATATGTATAAGTCACTATCAATCAGATGTGTGTGTGTGTGTGATCTCATCCTGTCTCTCCCCGTGTTCCCCGTCTCTCAGGTTCAACCATGAGTTGGTGTTCGGGGTGTCCGTAAAGAACCTGTCCAAGGCAGAGAGGCTGATCTTCGGAGACTCCCTCATGACACACGCCATGATCCTCACCGCTGTCACCGACAAGGTAGCACACACACACACAACACTACACATGCACCGCATTTGAGTGTTTCCCAGTGACTCTGCACCAAAGGCATCCAGTGTGTGTTTACAGTCGTATGAATCGGTTGCAGGATTTAAAATGGCTGTAAATCCCCCCCCCCCGTAAGTGACCCCAGCTGTCTCCTCCTTCCCCTCAGAACAGCTGGACAGTATTTGGGCCCTAGGCTACACAGCATAGGAGTTACCAGTCCTGCCCTGCACCCCACTGGGGATCCTGCACTCTTCTCTTAGTGATGAACATATTGTATAATCTGCTGTATATATCATCATGTACCATGTACTCCATGAATGACAGGCGTAAAGCAGAAAACAGCCTTGTTTGGACTTGTTCTCCATTTGTTTGGTGCATCCCGCCTCCTTATCGGGTAGTACAAAATTGTATACCTTTTGATTTCTCTCTTCTGTCTCTCTCCCTCTCTCTCTCTCTTCATCCCTCTCTCTAGCAGGAGGAAAAGGATGGAGGTTATGAAAAGTGGAGGGTGGAGAACTCCTGGGGGGACGACCGTGGGAATAAAGGTGAGAGCGCTGAGTCGGTCAGAGGAGGAGAGGGCCCGTTCTCACGCAGCCTTGTGACGCCTCTCGCAACACGAGAGCCCCTCTAGGTCCGCCTGAGCCGAGCTATGTGAAAGCCCAGACCCCTCGTCTCTCTTCCCTCTCTCACACCACAGGGCTTAGTGTACAATCACAGGGACAGTTGAATTTCCTGTCAGGTCGATTGAATTTGAAGTAGGATTAGGGAAAAAATGCTCCCTCCCCACCCGCCTGGCGTTGTTATGAATTTATAATTGACTTCTGGTGTGCAGGGCTGGTTTTGGTTTGGGGTTAGTTTTGCGGCATCCTCTCATGTCTGGCCCCCTACCGTAGCTTTGTCTGTTAAGGCTATGAACCCAGGAGGGAGAGAAAGCACATCAACGGGGCTGTTTCCCCTACTCAGACAACGGCCCTTTGTCCCTCTCGCAACACAGCAGTGCGCCATTTTGTTCAACCTTCAGACTTCCTCTGTGTGGAAGACTCCGACACTGTCAAACCACAGGCCTGGGTTCAAATAGTAATTTTTCTTCCATCAAGCGCCGCTAAAACATTTGAAAGGAAATAAATACTGAACCCACCTTACGTTGGGACTGCATGGCTTTTTAATCAAAATATGTCATTATCCCCCCCGTCTCCCTCCTCCCCCACTCTCTCTTCTCTGTCTCCATCCCTCTACATTCCAGTGCAGATTATTCGGGTTTCTGTTATGTAGTAACAACATTCGGGTCAACGACTTCATGTCATCTGCATATTGAGACTATAAAAAAGTCCTACCACCAAAGCCTCTTCAAATCAACTGTATTTCAGGCATATCCCATTCCATAAACATCCACGCAGATGGGCGAAAGCCTTCATATCCGCTCTCGTTTCCCTCGGATGTATTAATAAAGTTATTGAAAACAAACCATATGGAGGGCGGCGGTGGAGAGCACTGTTTGTTTGACAGCTGGAGACTGGGGGGGCTTGTCAACGCCACGACGGGCGGAGAAAATGTGTGTTTGTAAGGTTTCGAGGGTTAACATCCCTCCATTTGCCTGTAATATTTTGTTTCCCTCGAGAGGATCCTGCCTAATTAGGTTAACACCGTGGTGCCTGGTACAAACTGCCCAACCCCTTCAAACACCAGGGCTTTCCTCAAGATAGATTATGATGGCCTTCGAGTGCACTATTTGTATTTTTACACGGTAATATACAAATATGGGAAATGTGGGCCAATCTGACTTGATATTCCCTTGTGACAGATTGTTTATAGGCTAGAGGATGCCCTCTTCTACGCACCTCTGGGATTCTGCACCACTCCTTTTACAACTACTTCGGTATAGTGAGAAGCAACATTTGTCCTGGCTATTGCGATCCCCTTGTTAACATACTCTTTCTATCTGCTATTACAATCTGCTATTACATATGGGATGGTGATGTCATCGCAGATAGGTTTTGGAAAATAATTGTCTCATTCTCGCGAACTAAGGAGACGATGGAAACGGCCTGTGTTGTTGACGACATTTCAGCTGTACTGTTCTATCTTAGGCAGGACAGCTCATCTGAATTAAACTCCATCCACAGCTCTCCCTGTAAGAGACGTAGGACACATCTGCAGTCCCCAGTAAGACAAATAATGACGCTATACGAAACCACCACCCAACACATACACACACGTCTTTCCTGGAAAGGAAGAAGACGCAGATTGAACACACACAGAATCAGGGGTGTTGTTTTGAGCTCAGGCACGTTTTTACGTGGTCCTCGTGACGTCATCAACAACTCAACTTTTCAGCGGGGGAGTGATGCGCTCTGAATACTCTGCCTGGGTCCAGAGATGAGAGGAAAGTCAAACAACAGTCACAACCTGGTCTAGTGCCCAGCTCTGACCGTTACACAGTCCTGCATGACCACAGGACTATGTTCATTAGGCACCAAACGGAAGAAAACAGTCTGAAACAGGGAGGGACTGCCTGGACTTGTCCAATAAGAAAAGTTTGTAAAAAATAAAATAAAAAAAATAAAAAAAATGTTTTCTGCTGCGTGCCAAAATGAACCCGCCCGTGCCTGCTCAAATCCCAAGTCTTCTCCTATCGCCATGTGGACAGATTGGATCTGTTCCTGTCTGTCTGTACTCTGGGTTGTTCGTTTGTTCAGACAGGCCTTATTGCCCTTGTAGATAAATTAGAACAATGTATGAGGAATGCCTTTTGTCATTAAAAATCCTGCTCTTGCTGGTCTAATCTCTTCATATCAAGTGTTTTATATGCTGTTCTTTATGATTTGATGTACTCTCTGTCACCCTTTCTGTGCGAGAGAGGCTGTGGTCTGTGTCTGTACGTGTTCTCAGGGCCAAGGTTTGTGATTAGGATCATGTATACTGAAGGTTGTGTTTCTGGGCTTGTTATGAAAATGTATTAGAGCAGGAGGAAGTGGCATTTGAGACATTCTTTAGTCAGTTTTTTTGAGGGGGAGCAGGATAAAGTGGCCTAATGCTGTGTTAATTAATAAAAGGATGTGTGTGGGACAGTCCCTCCCTTGCAATCTGGAGATTTATCGGGCTGGGGTGTGCGAGTTGACAACTGAAGTGTGGGACAGACCTGGGTTCAAATACTATTCGACATAATTTCAAATACTTTCAGCTTGGCTTATCTGGTGCAATGGAACCAATATAAATGTCCCAAAAGTGCAAACCCAGCCCACCTGGCACTTCATGCAGGCTAAAGCAAACCAGTCCTAGCCATGCATTTGAAAGATTTCAAATCATATTTGAACCCAGGTGTTGTGTGGAACAGACAGACAGGGTGGGGTGGTCCAGGGTGGGGGTCCATCCTTCCCTCCTCCTCTCCCTGTGGAACAATAGGCCGGAGTTCAGGGGTGCTGACGGACGCCCCTCTTATCAGAACTCACACTTCAGAACACTCGCACTCATTGCTTTCAGTATTGGGCAGTCCACTGAAGTACAGAGTGAGTCACTGGTGTAAGCTGTTAGCTAATGGATTTCAGACTGCCTGGTCTTAGAGACGGGTGTTAATCAAGACTAATGATTATTAAAAATAAACTCCAGCAGCTCATAGGTGATCTTGACGCTCCACTGATTGAATGGATCTTATCCCAACATTATCAATACACCTTCATCAGGTCTTTATACTTTAACCCAATGTATCTGTGTGTGCAGGTTACCTAATCATGACCGACGAGTGGTTCTCTGAATACGTGTACGAAGTGGTCGTGGACAAGAAGTACCTGGCCCCCGAGGTGCTGGAAGTAATGCAGAAGGAGCCCATCGTCCTTCCTGCCTGGGACCCAATGGGAGCCTTGGCCTTGTAACTATGGAAACAGAGGGTGCCACCCCATCTCACCCGCCTGGTCTCAACCCTGGTCTGTTTGACTCCGCCCCATCTCTCTGGTTTTACTCCTCCATTGACTTCCACCCACCACAGCCTGTTCTCTAGACAAATAATAAAAGTTTGTTTTTTTTACTGGAAAAACACGTCTTCTTTCGGCCATTTTGTTTCGTCCATGTCCTCTTGTACTTCTCTCCGCCACCAGACACCAGTGGAGTTTACTGCAATTCAGTTGTTTTTTTGTCCCCTCTGGCTTCTTAAATGTTCTGCGGGATGTAGAAAGCTCTGGGGTTGTTTAAAGGTTGTTAAGGTCTGTATGTACCATCTCTTTGTTAGGGCTGGTTGAGGGTCACATCCTACGTAAGTAGTCCATCCCAGTCTTTCACCAGGAGACAGACACACACACACATCCACACCATCAGTCCTAGCTGTATGATTGAGGCCCAGCGTAATGCCGTCCCTTCCTCTCTGCTAGCTTCCCTAGGTCAGAGGTCAACCTAGAGCGGCCAGAGTGAAGTGTATGAATTAGGCAGGGGTATCAGGAAGAAGCGTACCAGTCACCAATCCGGAGAGTTATCGTTCACTGACAGCCCCTCTCTGAGAAAGGGACGTGCCGGTTCAGCACATCAGCGTCCAGGGCAGCATAATAGCACATCTATGACAGGTTCAGTCAGAGTTCAGTGGTGGTGATCAGACTAGTGTGTTTTGGTGAGTAAGCAGTAGGGGAATCTCAACTCACACACACTCAGTTGATGTGGATAGAGACATCGGTGATTACGCACAAGCTCCCCCTATGAACTCGCCGTCTACCCTGCTTTACTGTGAGCTCTGCCTGGAATGAGGGATGACAGGCGGGCTGGCTGGAGCTCGAAGGTAAGGTGTCTGGAAGGGTCAGCTCAGTCCCCTGGAACCCAGGCCGTGTGAAGCCTAGCACAGCCCTCCACTCCGACCCCACTATAAAATCATTACAAGTTCCAGAGATCTCCTGAAACGACATGCGGGAACAGCGTGTAATTGAGTTTCCAAGAACCCCTGAATTCCAACCCCCCTGAAGTCTCACTTTTCACCAGGTCTCTGTTGGCACATAAAACTTGTTATTGATAATCCCCATTGGACGACTCATTTTCTATGCTTTGTTAGTTTGGCCCGCTGTTATCTGCAGCATCCATCTTGATGCTTTGTCAGCTATGAATGTTCCGGTGCAGGTTTCTCCTGTCTGCAGGGAGCACTGCATAAGTGGACCACATGGAGGCGAGAACCATACAGGTCTGTATTGACAGCCCTCTCACCTTAGGATCATGTCGATGGATCGTCTCAGAGGGGGAGTGCTGATCGCAGATCAGTTTTGCCTTTCAGATCATAGCGACTGGGGACCTGATCCTAGATCAGCACTCCTATTCTGAGACACTTTGTGAGTACCGACCCAGGGCCTGTATTCATGAAGCCTCTCAGAGTAGGAGTGCTGGCAAGAAAAAGTATGGAATTACCTGGATTTCTGCATAAATTGGTCCTAAAATTTGATCTGATCTTCATCTAAGTCACAAGAACAGACAAACACAGTCTGCTTAAACTAATAACACACAAATTAATGTATTTTTCTTGTCTATATTGAATACACAATTGAACCACCTCCAGTTTCAACTGTTCTGCCTTATTATTATTCGACCATGCTGGTCATTTATGAACATTTGAACATCTTGGCCATGTTCTGTTATAATCTCCACCTGGCACAGCCAGAAGAGGACTGGCCACCCCACATAGCCTGGTTTCTTCCTAGGTTTTGGCCTTTCTAGGGAGTTTTTCCTAGCCACTGTGCTTCTACACATGCATTGCTTGCTGTTTGGGGTTTTAGGCTGGGTTTCTGTACAGCACTTTGAGATATCAGCTGATTTATGAAGGGCTATATAAATGAATATGATTTGATTTGAACCATTAACACTGTAGTTTGGGAAAAGAACCCCAAGACTAATTACTTATCCGAAAGCTAATTGGAGTCAGGAGTCAGCTAAACTGGAGTCCAATCAATGAGACAAGATAGGGCAAGGCAGCTCTAACCAACATTACCTATGTAAAACACACACATTCTGAGTTTGCTATTCACAAGAAGCATTGCCTGATTACTCGAATAAAAGAGATCTCAGAAGACCTAAGATTAAGAATTGTTGACTTGCATAAAGCTGGAAAGGGTTACCAAGTATCTCTAAAAGCCTTGATGTTCATCAGTCCACGGTAAGACAAATTGTATTTAAATGGAGAAAGTTCAGCACTGTTGCTACTCTCCCTAGGAGTGGCTGTCCTGCAAAGCTGACTGCAAGAACACAGTACAGAATGCTCAATGAGGTTAAGAAGAATCCTAAAGCGTCTTACAGAAATCTCTGGAACATGCTAACATCTCTGTTGACGAGTCTACAATACGTAAAACACTAAACAAGAATGGTGCTAAGAAACATTGCCGCACGTCTGAAGTTTGCAAAAGTGCATCTGGATGTTCCACGGCGCTACTGGCAAAATATTCTGTGGACAGATTAAACTAAAGTTGAGATGTTTGGAAGGAACATATAACACTATGTGTGGAGAAAAAAAGGCACACCACACCAACATCAAAACCTCATCCAAACTGTAAAGTATGATGGAGGGAGCGTCAATGTTTGGGACTGCCTCAGGGCCTGGACAGCTTGCTATCATCAACGGAAAAATGAATTCCCAAGTTTATCAAGACATTTTGCAGGATGAATGTAAGGATATCTGTCAGCCAATTGAAGCTCAACAGAAGTTGGGTGATGCAACAGGACAACGACCCAAAACACAGAAGTAAATCAACAACAGAATGGCTTCAACAGAAGAAAAAACGCCTTCTGGAGTGGCTCAGAGTCCTGACCTCAACCTGATTGAAATGCTGTAGCATGACCTCAAGAGAGCGGTTCACACCAGACTTCCCAAGAATATTGCTGAACTGAAACAGTTTTGTAATGTGGAATGGTCCAAAGTTCCTCCTGACTGTTGTGCAGGTCTGATCTGCAGCTACAGAAAACGTTTGGTTCAAATCAAATCATATTTATTTATATAGCCCTTCGTACATCAGCTGATATCTCAAAGTGCTGTACAGAAACCCAGCCTAAAACCCCAAACAGCAAGCACTGCAGGTGTTGAAGCACGTTGGTTAGGAACAACTCCCTAGAAAGGCCAAAACCTAGGAAGAAACCTAGAGAGGAACCAGGCTATGAGGGGTGGCCAGTCCTCTTCTGGCTGTGCCGGGTGGAGATTATAACAGAACATGGCCAAGGTGTTCAAATGTTCATAAATGACCAGCATGGTCAAATAATAGGTCTGGGACAGGTAGCACGTCCGGTGAACAGGTCAGGATTCCATAGCCGCAGGCAGAACAGTTCGAACTGGAGCAGCAGCACGACCTGTTGAGGTTATTGCTGCGAAAGGAGGGTCAACCAGTTATTAAATCCAAGGTTTCACGGAATTCACGACACAAGCGGTTCACAAAATGTTTCGTGTTAGGCTACAAAAACTGATTTTATCAAACAATAGATCATTCATTGTGTAACAATGACCATTGGAATTGCAAACAGACGAAGATCGTCAAAGGTAAACAATTTATTTTAATGCAGTTTGTGATTATGTTACACCTGTATTGGTTGAAATGGTTGTTTTTTTATGTGGCTCTATGCTCAGATAATCGCATTTTATTCTTTCGCAGTAAATCCTTTTTTAAATCTGACAACGCAGTTGGATTAGCAAGATTCTAGGCTTTCGATATATGTGAGACACTTGTATTTTTATGAATGTTTAATATGACTATTTAGTATGTAGCGATCACCGTATGTTGCAGAATTTCAGCCCGCTAGCGGGTTCCGTGCTCAGAGGGGTTAACTGACATGCCTGGTAAAATAAAAAACTTCTCCAAAGAAACCAAATCCCCCAGGATCGAGATACATTTGTTAAATGCAATGTGTCTATCAAAACAAATAGTAGGAGGAGTTAGTCAATCTGGAACATTTCAAGAAATTTGAAAGTATCTTCAGGTGCAGTCGCAAAAAACAAAAAGCACTATGATGAAACTGGCTCTCATGAGGACCGCCACAGGAAAGGAGGACCCAGAGTTACCTCTGCTGCAGATGATAGCTACATTGGAGTTACCAGCCTCAGAAATTGCAGCCCAAATAAATGCCCCACAGAGTTCAAGTAACAGACATAGCTCAACATCAACTGTTCAGAGGAGACTGAGTGAATCAAGCCTCCAGGGTCGAATTGCTGCAAATAAACCACTACTAAAGGACACCAATAAGAAACTTGCTTTGGCCAAGAAACACGAGCAATGGACATTAGATCAGTGGAAATATGTCCTTTGGTCTGATGAGTCCACATTTGGGATTTTTGGTTCCAACTGCTGTGTCTTTGTGAGACGCAGTAGGTGAACAGATGATCTAGATGAAAATCAGATCAAATTTGATGACCAATTTATGCAACAATCCAGATATTTCCAAAGGGTTCACATACTTTTTCTTGCCACTGTATACAGTAGATGGGGGACCTGATCCTAGATCAGCCCACCTACTCAGAGGCTTGAATGACTTAACACAATAGAGGAGCACCACAGTAAAGCTGTCAGATCTTGTTCCATTATTCCTCGGGGAGGTTGACGTTAATCTCTCCGCTGAGTTTGTTTGGTATGTATATTATAATACAATACCCTTCAGTTCTGCTACTTTTCCTGCCTCTTATGGACTGATAGCTGTCCTGACGTCACCACTACCAGGACTTTACGTCACTACCAAGGATTTATCTGGGTTCAAAGTCCTAATGCCTTTGTTTTACAGCAACTTAAAAACCCTTTGTAGAGGACGGATTGCTCCTCTTGATTTATTCCTCAGCCTCGTCTCGTGTGTGTGAGAGACGGGGATTAACCTGCTGCAGCTTGGGAAATAGATTGGAGTGACTCGCACTCGCAGCAGCACCACCGCCACACTGATGTTGTGTTCTGTGTCTGACTCTCTCTCTCTCTCTGTGGTCCTCTAGTGACTGGACTTGAAGTCTCTAACCTGGAGACTTCACCCTGACACAGGGGGCTTCATTGCACAGACACACAGTGTATGACACAGTCTTATGCAGGTGGTTGTAAGAGGAGTCAGGGATAGCTCCACTGCCGCTCTTTCCCCCTTCAGAAATATGCGTCTTGGATTTAGGAGCAAGAGATCCCTGCACTGGCAAAAGCTGTGTGTGTGTCTAATCAAAGTAGAATGTGGCCTTGGGTAAACCCAGCTCTGTCCAGTGTATATCCATGCCCTGCCTCTCCAGGATGCTGAGTCGGGACTGGGAGTGAGCTGGACGCCTACAGACAGCAGAGCTGGTCGCTGGTCCCAGCAGCATCCCACCTCACCCCAGGTAAGACACATCTCTCTTTCTCCCTCTCACCAACCACTCTAAGCTATCCTCACCTTGGAACTGACCTATTGTAGGATTGTTTTTCCTCCAATTCCACAGACTTTCAGCAGTCTTAAGATGAACACACATTCATATGGGTTTGTGTACAAGGAATAGAATGAAACTCTGAGTGAAAATTTTAACTAGGATATAATAAACTCAACAAAAAAAGAAACAGCCCTTTTTCAGGACCCTGTCTTTTCAGAGATAATTCGTCAAATTCAAATAACTTCACAGATCTTCATTGAAAAGGGTTTTAAACAGTTTCCCATGCTTGTTCAATGAACCATAAACAATTAATGAACATGCACCTGTGGAATGGTTGTTAAGACACTAACAGCTTACATTCGGTAGACAATTAAGGTCACAGTTATGAAAACTTAGGACACTAAAGAGGCCTTTCTACTGACTCAGAAAAATACCAAAAGAAAGATACTCAGGGTCCCTGCTCATCTGCGTGAACGTGCCTTATGCATGCTGCAAGGAGGCATGAGGACTGCAGATATGGCCAGGGCAATAAATTGCTATGTCCATATGTGAGACGCCTAAGACAGCGCTACAGGGAGACAGGACAGGCAGCTGATGGTCCTCACAGTGGCAGACCACGTGTAACAACACATACACAGGATCGGTACATCCGAACATCACACCTGCAGGACAGGTACAGGATGGCAACAACAACTGCCCGAGTTACACCAGGAACACACAGTCCCTCCATCAGTGCTCAGACTGTCCGCAATAGGCTGAGAAAGGCTGGACTGAGGGCTTGTAGGCCTGTTGTAAGGCAGGTTCTCACCAGACATCACCGGCAACAAAGTTGCCTATGGGCACAAACCCACCGCCACTGGACCAGACAGGACTGGCAAAAAGTGCTCTACTGACGAGTCGCGGTTTTGTCTGACCAGGGGTGATGGTCGGATTTGCGTTTATCGTCGAAGGAATGAGGGTTACACCGAGGACTGTACTCTGGAGCGGAATCGATTTGGAGGTGGAGGGTCCGTCATGGTCTGGGGCGGTGTGTCACAGCATCATCGGACTGAGCTTGTTGTCATTGCAGGCAATCTCAACGCTGTGCGTTACAGGGAAGACATCCTCCTCCCTCATGTGGTACCCTTCCTGCAGGCTCATCCTGACATGACCCTCCAGCATGACAATGCCACCAGCCATACTGCTCGTTCTGTGCGTGATTTCCTGCAAGACAGGAATGTCAGTGTTCTGCCATGGCCAGCGAAGAGCCCGGATCTCAATCCCATTGAGCACGTCTGGTACCTGTTGGATCAGAGGGTGAGGGCTAGGACCATTCCCCCCAGAATTGTCCGGGAACTTTCAGGTGCCTTGGTGGAAGAACTGGCAAATCTGGTGCAGTCCACGAGGAGAAGATGCACTGCAGTACTTAATGCGGTGGCCACACCAGATACTGACTGTTACTTTTGACCCCCCCTTTGTTCAGGGACACATTATTCCATTTCTGTTAGTCACATGTCTGTGAAACTGGTTCAGTTTATGTCTCAGTTGTTAAATCTTGTTATGTTCAGAAAAAATATTTGTACATGTTAAGTTTGTTAAGTTTACATACTGTATGAATACACAACAACATGATATGTTTTTCCCAGCCTCTCATACAGCCATAAAGTAATGGTTCCATGTCTGTGAAGCATCGGTTCTCAAACTTGGATGGTCTTGCTGTTTAGTGTTAGGAAATTCACCAGGGAGAATCAATGGAGATCACTGTAGGCCTGTTTGATAGGGTCCAGGTAGTGCTTGTTTGAGCCCTTCACACCTGCTGGGGATTATTGCTGTTAGTTATTCTATTATTCATCCTCTTACGAATCATATACCATTGTGGTGTATGACTTGCTATAATGACCGCAATACGTTCTATATGTTTGTCCCAAATTGAACAGAACCCTTAATCCCAGCCCTATTGTTGTTGTCATGGTGAGATTGAGTGAGTGCAGTTCCTCTGAGCTGTACCAGAGGGAGCTCTTCTCTCCCTGAGCCGGCGTCAGCCGGGACAATCCCAGTCTGTTGTGTCGATGAGAAGTGCTCTGTCTAGACAGACTGAGGTCCTAGAGGGAGAGGAGAGACTGGTAGGGCTGACTGTGGCGCTGAGAAGAGGAGGGTGAGAGAGACGTGGGAGAGGGTGGAGAGAGCGATTGTGGCGAGGGAGAGTGTCTCAGGGGGTTGGGTTGGGTTGTAAGCAAAAAGACACATTTCCGTTCTCTGGGGAGGGCAGTGACAGGGAGAGAAACGAAATGTGGTCATTTCAACCTAGCTTTGTTGAATACACTGACTAAGTCATTCTGGATAAGAACTTCTGCGAAATGTAAATGGGGAGGGCAGGGAGAGAGTGAGATGAAGGGGAGATTAGGATCCTAACTTGCTGATAGAGGGGAGCTGCCAGTGATTGTAATTGAAGAGATGAAATGATCCCATGGCTCCCTCCCTGCCTACAGTATCCACTGCCCTGGTCCTCTTGTGTTTTCTGGCTAATCTTACTCTCTCTATCCATCTCCCTCTCTCTGTCTGTCTCTACCGCCCTCCCTACCTTCCTCTCTCTCTCTACCTCTGTCTCGCTTTCCTTCTTTCTCTCTGTCTGTCTCTACCGCCCTCCCTACCTTCCTCTCTCTCTACCTCTGTCTCGCTTTCCTTCTTTCTCTCGGTCTGCCTTTGTATTTACCCCTTGATCGCAACACATTTTCCACGCGGCACACACAGACAGTTCAGGTGTTAATGAGAGTGCTGACTTGCCCCATGCTGTTAGGAGTCCTAACCTCCCAGCGTAAATCCTTGTTTTTCTTTCCTACTCTACGATGGAGATGTGTAGAGCTTTTTTATACATATATATATTTTTTTTTACAGCTATTACTGTGTCGCTAAGCTACACTGATTTGTATGTGGGAACCACATTTAGTCAGAGGAAACTGCCACACACTTTTGAATAGTTCAAAGGTTAAGATGCGTATCCTCAAGTCAATAGGAGGTCAAGAGGCCCCAGTAACCATACATGAATGGAATCATAATGGATAAATTCCATGAAGTAGACTTTTTAGATATGAAATGATAGGTAGCAATCCACCTAGCCAGTAGGGCGAGGTTCGGTATCTGATCTGCCGAGTTCAGACCGGGAGATGGTGGGGAGCATCTCCAACAAAGAGGCAGGGAGAGGGAGTTGACCCTACTTGGCATGACACACTTGACATTTTCCAAACATTTCTTCATCTGGACGTATCCCACCTTACCAAGGAAGTGGGAAACATGCCTATTACTCTGAGGGTTGGGGAGTGGAGACGTGTCAGTTGATTGTGTTTCAGACCGATGCAGCAGAGGCCTTTCAGACTGCTGCTACCTAATGGCTCCCTAAAGGTCTGGCTTTTAGAGTGATCTTGGTTTGCGTTGGTCGGGAAGGGCACGAGGTGGGCACTGGTAAATCATATGGCCAACAGCACCGTGGCCGAAGTAGTTCTTCATATGCTTCCTGTGAGTGCTTGTTTAAATTGTTGTGTGTGTGTTGGTTGGGTGTGTGTGGGTGTGTTGGATGTTGTTGATTTTCCCAGGAGATCAGCACACTATCCTTCCATCTATAGTTCAGTGTATGGGTTCCTGTCGCGGACTACTTCCTACCGCTTGGTGATTGGCTTGTTATTTTTAGTCCGGAGAGCTGAGTGAGATTGAAGATGCATTCGGTCTGCTTATCTGTTGGTCTTCTGCGTTGCTGTGTAACGTGCAACGCTGCTCATCCAGCACTTCTAACTAACTCTCCTCATTACATCATGCCATCATTCACTTATTGTTAGCAATATTTTGTTATTTTGAGAGGAAATGCGGAGCCTACAACTCAACTCCTCTTTTTGGCCTGGAGATGTTTGCGAAATCATCCAATCATTTTCCCAGGTGGGATGAGACAACCATCGCAAATGGGGGAGAAGAGGGGGCCAACAGGTCAATGGTGAAGGAGGATACGGTCCGGTTGAGAGTGACAGCTCCTTCAGAGAAACCCTTCACCACTGCCAAATACATCTTGATAAGCTTTTCAGCCGCAAACCACTCATAATGTCACTCTTAGATGTCTTCCTATGTTGTCTTGAAAACCAATTCTCTGGTCAAGCCAACACATACTGCAGTTCTGGGTCAGTCTTAGTTTTGTCAACATGCACTCTCAGGACGTTTTATCCCCTAGCAGCACAGTCTGGCTTTCTGTTTCTGGTTTCTGGACTCTACCTTTTAATGTTTAGGGTCAACCATTATAACGATTCAGTTGACGAGAATAGCTAAATGATTACCGTTGAACATTTCAGTCTGTAGACTCTGTGGAGCTGCTAGAGCTTTTTCGTCAGGCTGTCTGTGACTGTGTCTGTCTGTGAATGTGTCTGTCTGTGAATGTGTCTGTCTGTGAATGTGAATGTGTCTGTCTGTGACTGTGTCTGTCTGTGACTGTGTCTGTCTGTGAATGTGTCTGTCTGTGAATGTGTCTGTCTGCGAATGTGAATGTGTCT
>NC_056441.1:56815956-56925956 GCF_018296145.1 Oncorhynchus tshawytscha
GTAAAAATAAAACAACATTTAAAAAAACACTCCACATGCACACTAGGTTAGTAGAACATCAGTCTAGTTCATTCACACACTAGGTTAGTAGAACATCAGTCTAGTTCATTCACACACTAGGTTAGTAGAACATCAGTCTAGTTCATTCACACACTAGGTTAGTAGAACATCAGTCTAGTTCATTCACACACTAGGTTAGTAGAACATCAGTCTAGTTCATTCAGTAATGGTAAGTCTATAGAGGAACAACAGAGTTGACTGAGTTTATTACCGTTACTGAGGTAATATAGTTATCTCGGTAAAGTATCATGGTCTCCCACAGTTAGAAAAGCCTGACCGCAGGGCAGGGAGCAGGGAAAACGTTTATCAAAGCAAGTGAGAAATAGACCAACTATCCGTGGTCAGGGGGCAAGCAGCCGCCACACTGTGAGAGACAGCTAGTGATTAGATTCTACTAGAGATCAGGGAGCGTTGCAGGAACGTTCCCCCGGCCATGTCAAAAATCATTTACTGAGGGAGTGGTGAGGAAACAAACGTCTGTTGTGTAAAAACAGGAACCGTCTTTATGATGTTAACTGCATTTTATTTATTTATTTAAAATATTGTATTTGATGTGGAGAAATACATTTTATTAATAGATCACATATACACTGTGCTGCCTCAGGATGATCCAATTTCCGAGGCCTCTCGGACACTAAATGTAAATACTGAGCGACCCAGAGCAAGAAAAGAGTCGGCTTGTCCCCACGACAACCGTCTGTTTCCGCTCCCCCCATTCCACATATCCAACCCCCCCTCCCTCCACCCCTTCTCTGTGTGTGTGTGTGTGGTTGTGGAATGAGGGAGCGGAACCAAGCCCACATAAACAGGGGCAGCAGTGTTTTGACTGCTGTCTGACCCTGGGAGAAAAGGTCGGCCCCACTTCATTCCAGTGATACGCAACTCTGGGGTCAGCGGTCCTTCCTGTCGATGTCACATTAGCCATAGTTCATTTGATACAGAGAAACCCCTGAGGAGAGGACAAGACATAACTGTATCAGAAAACTGCTAATACATCACCATCTGTAGTCCGTACTGGAAACACTGAACAAATACAACAGTGACGCTCTGGAGGTTAAGGTACAGTATGAAGGCCTGTGTACTGGAACGGGATGGTTACGCATATTATAATGAGCGTGGGCTGTGTGCTGGTGCGTGTGCGTGGGTGGGTGTGCGTGTGTGAAAGCTGATGTGGAGAGACAGCTGGAACAGAGGCTGTCATGTGTAAAGGCAGTCTTCAGCCTGACAGACTGACACTCTCTCTAACCAGCACAGACTTCCTGTCTGCCTGGGACGGTCTCCTCTCTAACCCCCACCAAGCCTGTTTATCCTCAGTTCACCAGCACTGGGTCCTATTCATTAGGCACCAAAGGGAAGAAAACAGGATGAAACAGGGAGGGAATACCTGAACTTGTCCAATAAGAAATGCAAATTTTCATTTTTGCGTAAAACAAATGTTCTCTCCTCCACTGTTACTATGCTAACTACTGCCTGTAGCACCACCATCCATCACATAGCATCACTCTCTCACCCATCATTGTGTAACTAAACATTGTTTCTCCTCAATCCCGATCATATATCATTCCACCGTCACACTTATCTACAGTACCTTTCCAGCCCTCTCTCTTTCCCTGTCTCTCTCTTTCCCTGTCTCTCTCTCTTTCACTGTCTCTCTCTCTTTCCCTGTCTCTCTCTCTTTCCCTGTCTCTCTCTCTTTCCCGGTCTCTCTCTCTTTCCCTGTCTCTCTCTCTTTCCCTGTCTCTCTCTCCTTCCCTGTCTCTCTCTCCATCCCTGTCTCTCTCTTTTCCTGTCTCTCTCTCCATCCCTGTCTCTCTCTCCATCCCTTTCTCTCTCTCCATCCCTGTCTGTCTCTCCATCCCTGTCTCTCTCTCCATCCCTCTCTCTCTCCATCCCTGTCTCTCTCTCTTTCCCTGTCTCTCTCTTTCTTTCCCTCTCTCTCCATCCCTGTCTCTCTCTCATCCCTGTCTCTTTCTCTGTCTCTCTCTCCATCCCTGTTTCCCTCTCTCTCCATCCCTGTCTCTCTCTTTCCCTGTCTCTCTCTCCATCCCTGTCCCTCTCTCTCCATCCCTGTCTCTCTCTCTTTCCCTGTCTCTCTCTCTTTCCCTCTCTCTCTCCATCCCTGTCTCTCTCTCTTTCTCTGTCTCTGTCTCTCCATCCCTGTCTCTCTCTCCATCCCTGTCTCTCTCTCTTTCCCTGTCTCTCTCTCCATCCCTGTCTCTCTCTCTTTCCCTGTCTCTCTCTCCATCCCTGTCTCTCTCTTTCTCTGTCTCCCTCTCTCCATCCCTGTCTCTCTCTCCATCCCTGTCTCTCTCTCTTTCTCTGTCTCTCTCTCCATCCCTGTCTCTCTCTCCATCCCTGTCTCTCTCTCCATCCCTGTCTCTCTCCATCCCTGTCTCTCTCTCCATCCCTGTCTCTCTCTTTCCCTGTCTCTCTCCCCATTCCCTCTCATAGTTCATCCAGCAGACCCTCTCTGTCATTCCACATCTACATCATGTCAATTAGGCCATAATTCAATCACCCTCCAACAAAGTAACATGGACCATGCATGCCTTGTGTAGGCTGTGATGACAGTGTGGGCGACAGCCAGGACTGTGGACTCTGATGTAAGGTAGATTATACAGATATATAACCTCTGACACAACACAAACATCACATGCAGCGCATGTACACACACGCACACACACACATCTGCCCTCTACACACACACACAATCTTACCACCACCCACACTTCCAAACAGCGGTGACCCGGATGACCCACAGTGGTGGAAAAAGTACCCAATTTTCATACTTGAGTAAAAGTAAAGATACCTTAATAGAAAATGACCCAAGTAAAAGTGAAAGTCACCCAGTAAAATACTACTTGAGTAAAAGTCTAAAAGTATTTGGTTTTAAATATACTTAAGTATCAAAAGTAAATGTAATTGTTAAAATGTATATAAGAATAAATCATTTCAAATTCCCTATATTAAACAATCAAGATGGCACTATTTTCTTGTTTTTGAAATGTACGGATAGCCAGGGGTACACTACAACACTCAGACATAATTTACGAATGAAGCATTTGTGTTTATTGAGTCCGCAAGATCAGAGG
The DNA here is from genome assembly GCF_018296145.1 of Oncorhynchus tshawytscha. Classification (NCBI taxonomy): domain Eukaryota; kingdom Metazoa; phylum Chordata; class Actinopteri; order Salmoniformes; family Salmonidae; genus Oncorhynchus; species Oncorhynchus tshawytscha. The sequence goes on from NC_056441.1 coordinate 56,819,109, forward strand.
CAGTAGGGATGACCAGGGATGTTCTCTTGATAAGTGCCTGAATTGGACCACTTTCCTGTCCTGCTAGCCATGCAAAATGTAACGACTACTTTTGGGTGTCAGGGAAAATGTATGGAGTAAAAAGCACATTCTTTTCTTTAGAAAAGTAGTGAAGTAAAAGTAGAAGTTGTCAAAAATATAAATAGTAAAGCAAAGTACAGATACCACAAAAAACTCCTTAGGTAGTACTTTAAATTATTTTTACTTAACTACTTTACACCTCTGATGATCCGGATGGGTCTGGGGGTCAGAACACACAGGGCATCTGTTATTGTGGTCAGATAGTTGATGTACCTCGGCATGGCAACAGACATAATTAGCTTTAAACAGGCTACGACACTAACACTCAATCAGTCCTTTCTGTGGCCCTAATGCAATTAGGAAGAAGAAGCCACAGGCTGAGGGGCTTCTGAGAAGACCACTGCTGAGAAGGTCCAAGGCCCAAACTCAATTAGACTGAACCACAGGCTGGTCAGAGAGTAAGTCAGTTAATATAATGAGAGGGGTGCCCTGCCCTGGTCTCTGACTGCCTGTCACTCACACTGCTCTGCTCTGCTGATCTCTGGGATTCCGCAGCTTATAAAGTACATGAATAGGGTGCAACACCATGACAACAGGTGTGGTGGTGGGACTCTCTGGAAGTAGTTCCACAAACCCACTAATAGAACACCATATTAGAACTGAACACGCCTAACAGTCATGGGAATATCTTTAAAGTTGTCACATTATTTATTATTTATGGCCGTGGAGACACATTTCAAGCGCAAACAGCTAGTGTGAGGGAGGGCGCAAAAAAACAAACAAATATTAAATGCATTAAGTCATAACGCTAAAAGGCATTAAATGTGCCTTATCACTATTTGTCTTGTTCCTGCAGAGGCAGCATTTTTCTCTCCAGAAGATTAGTAACATCTACAGCTCCTTCCTGAATCCCATTGTAATGTAAGGCACAGTAAACAATGTCTTGCTATTCTGCGCGAATGTTGCAAGAATAAATGTACACATACATGTTATTCAATCATTGCACCCACACTGCTAGCACGTGTCTGCATGGCCAGTCTCTAAAATAGAAATGGGTTCTATTTTTTACACTTTAGGGGCTGCAAGTCCTGCCTCTCCCATCTCCTCATTGGTTTTTAGGGGGAGCATATACCCACGGGGGGATTGAAAGATGAACTCAGGTCCACACTCCAGTCGGTTGCGGTAATGCACCTAAAGTTGTTTGCCAACCGGCATATTAAGTCCAAAATAATAATAACAATAAGAAACCTGAAGGAAGGAGGAGAGATGACGAGACACGAATTCGGTTGACCGTTTTATCTGTGGATTAATTGTCAGAGTAGAGGACCTTGTGCAATTTCAGGTAAAATAACAACCCAATGTTTATATCCCAGGACAAATGAACTAGCAACAGCAAGCTAACTAGCTAAATTACCATAAATGTTTCATGCTTTTTGACCTGTCCCCAAATTAATATAATTGGTTCAGAGTTTGTTTTGATATTTCAACCTGCGTGTCGTGATCACATCTGGTGTGGGTGGACAAAATCAACGTGTGCAGTCTGGTCAGCATGTAAGGCTACAGGTCAAAATAACCGTCTGCATGTGTATGTGGATGGTGTCGAGCTTCAGTGTGTGTGTGTGTGTGTGTGTGTGTGTGTGTGCGTGGGGACTTCTGCTCTCTGTTTCGATTATATATACACATCATCGAAGAAGGGGTCGAGTGAGTGTGCCAACTGCCAAGGCCGAGTTGGAATTTCCATAAAGATTCCATAGCAGTGACTTTCCAGTTCTCTAACATACACTCACCCAGACCAGTACTACCAAGCATACATACTGCTAACTAGGAGAGAGCAAATTGACTTCCTATTTCGGTCATTACTATTTAGTGCCAATTTATCAAAGCATCTATCAGAATGCATTTACAGTAAAGCCACAGCAGCAGAGTCTAAGGAGTGTCATGTGTTTATAGTAAAGATACAGCAGCAGTGTCTAAGGAGTGTCATGTGTTTACAGTAAAGATAGAGCAGCAGTGTCTAAGGAGTGTCATGTGTTTACAGTAAAGATAGAGCAGCAGTGTCTAAGGAGTGTCATGTGTTTACAGTAAAGATAGAGCAGCAGTGTCTAAGGAGTGTCATGTGTTTACAGTAAAGATAGAGCAGCAGTGTCTAAGGAGTGTCATGTGTTTACAGTAAAGATACAGCAGCAGTGTCTAAGGAGTGTCATGTGTTTACAGTAAAGATACAGCAGCAGTGTCTAAGGAGTGTCATGTGTTTACAGTAAAGATACAGCAGCAGTGTCTAAGGAGTGTTATGTGTTTACAGTAAAGATACAGCAGCAGTGTCTAAGGAGTGTCATGTGTTTACAGTAAAGATAGAGCAGCAGTGTCTAAGGAGTGTCATGTGTTTACAGTAAAGATACAGCAGCAGTGTCTAAGGAGTGTCATGTGTTTACAGTAAAGATACAGCAGCAGTGTCTAAGGAGTGTCATGTGTTTACAGTAAAGATACAGCAGCAGTGTCTATTTCATTTTCTGGCAACAAATCAACCTGCCTTCCCAACCTGCATCTCTGCCAAGTGATCTCAAAATGATGACTAATCAAGGACATCAATATCAAACAGGACAGGAGCAACTTGAAACCAACAATGATCCAGTATTGTCTCTGTCTTTCGGATATGATCACTGAGAGAGACACGAGGACATGTCCCAAATGCCACCCTATTCCCTGTGTAGTGCACTACTTTTGACCAGGTCCCAAATAGTGCACTACATAGGGCACTGGTTCTCAATCCTGGTCCCAGGGACCCAATGGGGTGCACATTTTTGTTTTTGTCCTAGCACTACACAGCTGATTCAAATCATCAACTCATCAAAAGGCTTTGATGATATGAATCAGCTGTGTCGTGCTAGGACAAAAACAAAAATGTGCACCCCATTGGGTCCCTGGGACCAGGATTGAGAACCAGTGACATAGGGAATAGGGTGGTGATTTGGGATACAACCACAGTGAGACCTGTTAGGGAGCATTGAGGCTTGGGAATAACAAGCTAAAGGGGAGCGGTAATACGGTAATATGTTTGCGATGTGAAGGGAAGACGTTCTATGACACAGAGCCATATGGTGCAAGTACAACCTATGTGCCATGTCACCTTTTCTCATCTCATAGACCTGCTACAAAATCAGAACATTTTGACTTGTCCTGTGTGGGTGGAGTGAATCCTACCACAAGATTGTCTGATGTCCCTCCCTCTTCCCAGTGTTAGGGGGGGGGGCAGGTAGCCTAGTGGTTAGAGCGGAACAGTAACTGAAAGGTTGCTAGATTGAATCCCCGAGCTGACAAGGTAAAAATCTTTCGTTCTACCCCTGAACAAGGCAGTTAACCCATTGTTCCTAGGCCATCATTGTAAATAAGAATTTGTTCTTAACTGACTTGACTAGTTAAATAAAGATAAATGTAATGTCCCTCCCAAACACACAGCTGTGCCCTCATAGCTTACTCATACTCCTCTTTCCTCTGTCCCTCCCTCCTTTCTTCACAAACACAGGCTAAGCTCTTAGCCAAGGGCCTCTGAGTGGAGATGAGATACACACGCCTGTGTGTGTGCTCCAAGACATGGAGATTAACAACAGAAACACCTAAATCCCCCTGTGCCCTTGGAGGCGGGCAGAGAGAGAGAGAGAGCGGGCAGAGAGAGAGAGAGTGAGAGAGAGAGAGAGAGAGGGAGAGAGAGAGAGAGCGGGCGGGCAGAGAGAGAGAGCGGGAGAGAGCGGGCGGGTGGGCAGAGAGAGAGAGAGCGGGCAGAGAGAGAGAGAGAGAGAGCGGGCAGAGAGAGAGAGAGAGAGAGCGGGCGGGCGGGAGAGAGCGGGCGGGCGGGCAGAGAGAGAGAGAGAGCGGGCAGAGAGAGAGAGAGAGAGTGGGCAGAGAGAGAGAGAGAGAGAGAGAGAGAGAGAGAGAGAGAGGGCGGGCGGGCGGGCAGAGAGAGAGCGGGCATGGCTGCAGTGGGCGGTCCAGCTGGTCCAGGGTGTTCGTAGGGACTCCCTAAACAGCAGGACTAATGTTAAAACACAGCAGCCATGTGAAGACCTCTCACATGCTCTTATCTGCCCAGGCTAGACCCAGGCTAGACCCAGGCCACAGGCTCTCTAATCCACAAGGAGTCATTCAGACAAGAGCAAGTGTGCAGACAGCACTCACATCTCACAATTCTCAAACACACACCTCAGGAAATAACGTGTGAAAAGCATTTCCCTTTTCTCAACATAAGAGAAGTGTTGCATTGCCAATCACTCAAACAAAAAGACAAAAACAGTCCCACTTTTCTCCTGTGTCTGCTTAACTTGGCTTTTGCTGCTAGTTCTTCTTCTTCTACTTCTGTGGTGGTAAGATTACTAAGATTCATCCTTTTCTGCTATGAAAACATCCCTTAACATTTAATGTCGCACATGCTGCACATAAACAAATATTAGGTATTTTGGGATATCAATTGAGACTCTAATCGGCTCCATATGGGCGCGGGGGCTAATAGAGCTGCTAAGACTATGAGCTCCTGGAATAAGCTAGTAGACGCCCCCGTCAGTTTTGACAGCTGCTGAAATGGCTATGGCCAATAATAACCGAGGCTAATGCTATCGCTAACTACAGACACGCTAGAGCTAGGCTATTGACCTGTGTTCACAGCTACTGCAACACATCAGCCTATCCTACTGTAACCCCCCTAATCCCCCAGCCACAAACACTCACCTTAGCTCGATGGCCTCCCCCATCTCAGCGTTCAAACTCATCTCAGACTAGTGAAAGCAGAAGAAGAGGCAGAGAGCAGTAGAAGAAGAAGTGGAGAGATGATGATGATGGGCGTTCAAAAATGCGAAAAAGAGAACGCCCTGAGACTCGCAGCGGCAGCAGCAGCAGCGGAGGAGAATTCAACTAACACAACATGAGATGAAAATCTGCTTGGGGATCAGAGAGAGAGAGAGAGAGAGAGAGAACCACACCTCTTCTTAAGGGATTAACTTGGAGAGAAGGCAACCGACACATTCACACAGACCCCTGTCGCTGTGTGTGTGTAATGTGTACGTGTGTCTCTAACACACACACTCCTGTCTGAATTGCCTGTGAGAGGGACGGTTCATTTTCAGCCTCTCCAAAACCTGTCCGAGAGGATGGGAGGATGAAGAGGACAGACAGGGGGACACAGAGAGGATGAGAATGAGAGGGGATGAGAGAGGAAAGAGTGAGAGGGGGAGGAGCGGAGTGGAGCGTAGAGGTGATTAGGCTAGCGGTGACACAGTTTCATCCGTCCATCTGTGATGGCCAGTGAGGCTGAAGGCTGTAGGCAGGGGTCTGGGATGGGGGGACTTTTCTGTGCCTGCAGCCTGCCTGGTCACACGTTCACCTCTGCCTGGGAGCCATTCATTCACTAAGCACTATACTGCTCCAAAGACAAGGAAGCAACTCAATTCAATTCAATTCAAGGGCTTTATTGGCATGGGAAACATGTGTTAACATTGCCAAAGCAAGTGAGGTAGACAACATACAAAGTGAATATATAAAGTGAAAAACAACTAAAATTAACAGTAAACATTACACATACAGAAGTTTCAAAACAGTAAAGACATTACAAATGTCATATTATATATATATACAGTGTTCTAACAATGTACAAATGGCTAAAGGACACAAGATAAAATAAATAAGCATAAATATGGGTTGTATTTACAATGGTGTTTGTTCTTCACTGGTTGCCCTTTTCTCGTGGCAACTCTCTCTCTCTCTCTCTCTCTCTCTCAGCTGGAGAAAAGAGAGATGAAGGGAGAGAAAGAGGGAGCGAGAGATAGCTAGACCTATAAAAATAGACAGTGCATGAGAGGAGGACAAAGAAAGAGAGATTGCTTCACAAAATGGGAGACAGCCAGAAAGGAAGTGTGTCCATCTGTGTTGTGTCATACAGAGAGATTAGCTTGATAATTCACTGTAGGAAAAGCATACAGCGGTGGGCTGAGCTCTCCCATAAGCCTATTAATGGTATAGTTATCGAACACGATGACCTCACAGGCTGGATGGGAACACATACTGCTCAGATTCCTCCTTACGTAACAAAAATGGCTTCCAAAGAATTCAATCAACCAGTGTTTTAACATCACCATCACACCCTAATCATTCCCATGGTAACACTAGCTCTGCTGTTCACCACTCGCCAGAGCCCTGTTCTTGCTGTTGATTACACATAGAATTAGAATATAGTCATTATTTTTCTATGGAGCTAACTGGAGTGCACACCTAAATGAAACTATGAGTAATCTTCCCCTGTGGATTGCATTTAAATTAGGAATTAGAATACAGGATATTTATGGTTTTCCAACTGTGTTGTTGTTCTGTTTTCCCATGGGATCATGGAGAAGAGAAGAGCAGGCAACTGGCGGCACGCGGGCCAAACGGCCTGTGAGTGATAATTTAAAAAATAGATATATTATAAAAAATTTAAAAAGAGACATATCTGATCGTGTCTCAATGTAATCAAGGTATATAATGATTCTTATTTTCAAATAAATCTATTTTTGGGCTTAGCTGTGGTCAATTTGCAGTCTAAAAAATATTATAATTATGTTCCGACCCCCCGACCATCCATGGCGACAAAAATGGTCTTGCGGCTGAATCTAGTTGTCTACCCCTGGAGTAAAGGTTTTACCCCAACAGAAATAGCCATGCAGCCTGGTGTGGTGTGGTGTGATGTGGTGTGGGGTGGTGTGGTGTGATGTGGTGTGGTATGGGGTGGTATGGTATGGTATGGGGTGGTGTGGTGTGGGGTGGTGTGCTGAGCCCTAGGCACTGTTAACATTGATTGCTCGGTGTTGTTAATTGAATTTCTCATGACCCAAATGAGGGCCCACCAGTAGAGCTGGCTTGGTGTGTGTGTGTGTGTGTGTGTGTACATGTTTTCCTACATTATCAAGACCACAATGTCCTGACAAGCCACCAGAACGTCCTGACAAGGTAGGAATACAATACTAATTTGAAAGGTTTAGGGTTTGGGTTTAAGGTTAGGGTTAGGTTTGAGTTAGGTTTAGCGTTAGAGGTCAGATTAGGGTTAAGGTTCGGTTAAGGGTTATGGAAAATAGGATTTTGAATGGAAACACATTTTTACTCCCCAAAAATTTACAAAAACAAAGCTGTGTGTGTGTGTGTGTGTGTGTGTACTCTGATGTTTCACTTTTGAGTGGCCTCAATGCTACGTGTTTATGTGTGGTGGCGCAACTTGTAAACTCTAATGTTTAACTGATGTTTAACTATGCTCGAGTAAGCACAGGACCTGCGGTGGTAGACATATTCTTTCATGTCCATGAACAGACACACACGCGCAAGCGCTCGCATGCGAACACACACTCACGAAAAGTTGAAACAATTCCGATCAAATAGCCCACCTGTACAACACTGTAGGCTGCTAAAGGGAGGACGGCTCATAATAATGTCTGTTTGATGATTTGATACAATTACACAGAGTCCACTCCATCCATTATCATGATCCCGTCCTCCCCAATTAAGGTGCCACCAACCCCCTGTGCTGTACAAACGCTCTAAACTAAATCATTTGTGTTTGTGAAAAAAACATGACGGACTCACATGCAAACCCACAATACACATCCCACTCTGCACAAACTTGTTGAATCAACGTTGTTTTAACATAATTTGTCAAAAGTAGTGACGTGGAATCTACATGGAAAATGCATTGGATTTGAAAAAAATTCATCAACTGTTGTTTTGAGGGTGTCATTTTAACCACAGGATTATGTTATGGTAACCAATTGGTAAGCAATTTTTAACATAGTCCGACCTTTCATAAAATATGTTGAATTTGTACCTTTGAAACAATGTCAGATCTCCAACATTATATCCACTGTCAAAACAAATAATAAATAAGCTGGGCAGCACCTCCTACTGGAGAATTGATTTATGTTCAGCTCTCCATTTGATCTCCCATGCAGGGTTTTAACCAAGTCCAGTCCTACTTAACTTCCATATTTGTCACTGACTAATAGCAATGCGCTATTGTGAGAATGATAAGCAAAAGATGTCTTACTACAACTAGATTCACTGTTGCTATCAAATGCATTCCAACGGGTAGATTTAACAGAGCAAATGCATTCCAACGGGTAGATTTAACAGAGCAAATGCATTCCAACGGGTAGATTTAACAGAGCAAATGCATTCCAACGGGTAGATTTAACAGAGCAAATGCATTCCAACGGGTAGATTTAACAGAGCAAATGCATTCCAACGGGTAGATATAACAGAGCAAACGCATTCCAACGGGTAGATTTAACAGAGCAAATGCATTCCAACGGGTAGATTTAACGGAGCAAATGCATTCCAACGGGTAGATTTAACGGAGCAAATGCATTCCAACGGGTAGATTTAACAGAGCAAATGCATTCCAACGGGTAGATTTAACAGAGCAAATGCATTCCAACGGGTAGATTTAACGGAGCAAATGCATTCCAACGGGTAGATTTAACAGAGCAAATGCATTCCAACGGGTAGATTTAACGGAGCAAATGCATTCCAACGGGTAGATTTAACAGAGCAAATGCATTCCAACGGGTAGATTTAACGGAGCAAATGAAACAGAACCATCTTTTCTACATCATGTATCAGCAAATCCAACATCGGCCTAAATATTGATGAGTCATCAACAGCTATTGTTTCAATTTAACGCAGGGTTCAACTGAAAATAGACAAAACAGGCCTAGGGTTTCAAGCTTTGACTGATTTCAGATGTAATCTTCAATTGTTAATTAATATGTTGGATTCATGTCTCCATCTCAACCAAAAATCTAAGTTAAAGAACAGGTCAAAATCAAATCAAACTTTAAATGCACTTCGATTTTTGGTTGAGATGGAAACATGAATCCAACATATCCATTTTTAATTTGTAGACATGGAATTAAAGCCAGACTCAGTGGCACAAAAGAGACATCTCCTCCTCAGTGCTCATCTCTCCATTCTCAAACTCTGGCAGTTATTTTCATTGTATGTACATAGTTGTCATGTTCTCTCTCCCATAGGCATCTCTTTTCCTCTCTTTCCATTTTTCTATCCATGTCAGTGATTCCTCATCTCTTCTCACAACTCTCCCCCTCCTTGTATCATCCTCTTCTTCCTACTCTCGTTCCAAATTCTAGACAAACGGTGGTTGTTATTCTATACACAGTCTATGACAACAATATAGCCCTGTGTTTTCTTTTTGTATTCATCTTTATTGCACACGATTCTTCCAATATTATGGCAAGCCCAAACAGACAGACTATTTCCATGGGTTTGGGATGGAAATTAGAAACCTGCACCAACTGTTCCTGGATGATGTCATTTCCTGAAACATACCACAAGCCGCAGGCATTTCCCAAACCTCAACAGCAAGTGTGTGTGCACACAAAGTACATCCATACTCAAATGCACTCTACTGTTAGGAGTATACGAACAGAGTACACTAAAGATACACTGGGCCAGTTTGTTTGAAAGTAACTATGTATGCAGTTGACTTGTGTTGCTGTGGTACTATGATTCAAACACTATGTGCATGGATGAGCTCCAGTGTAAGTGTGCTTTCAACCAGGCTCATGTCAAGTGTGTGTATCAATTGTCTGGGAATGGTTTGATCCGAAATTCCTGTTTGCCACACTGTATGAGATACAGCTCAACTTTCCTAACGATTGTCGCAAATCAGATACCAATCAGCTAAGCCCACAGAAGTAAATAACTTGTGACTCTCCTCCTGTCCAATCATCTTCTGAGCTTCAGGACACAGCCCCACTGTCCGGTCCAGTGCTGGCTAGAGCCAAGTCCAGACACTCATCTGAAAAGCAATGGGATCGATGTGTGGCTCTGTTCAATGCCTATCCCTCTCTCTCCCTCTCTCTCCCTCTCTCTCCCTCTCTCTCCCTCTCTCTCCCTCTCTCTCCCTCTCTCTCCCTCTCTCTCCCTCTCTCTCCCTCTCTCTCCCTCTCTCTCCCTCTCTCTCCCTCTCTCTCCCTCTCCCCTCTCTCCCTCTCTCTCCCTCTCTCTCCCCTTTACAACCAAAAGCCTGCTCTGTTCCCCACTACAAAGACACATTGTCACCAATCTGGTAAAAAAAACTATGGAGGATAGAGAAATGTGTGAGTATGTGTGTGTACCTCCTTGCGGCATCCCAAAACATTCAGAATGCAGCCTATTTAACAGCACCAACCAACCATGAAGGAAATGCTTCAGCCTTTCTTTTTTTACAGTCTGGTAAATAAACTGTGGCTCTCGACTGTAAATTGCCTCAGAGAGAGAGGATCGATGGCTTTCCTCTCTCCAGGGTGTGTGTGTTTGTGTGTGTGTGTGCATGTATGTGTGTGTAGAGGGAGCAGGCAGACTGAATTGGGTCACATGTCTGGTGGGCTAACAAAGGGGCAGCAGTGAGCATGAGACCTGATATGCAACACCAGTGCTCTGCGCACACACACACACACACATGCGCACACACACACACACACACACACGCACGCACGCACGCACGCACGCACGCGCGCACACACACACACACGCACACACACACACGCACACACACACACGCACGCACGCACACACACGCACGCACACACACGCACGCACGCACGCCTGCACGCGCACACACACACGCACACGCACACGCACGCACACACACACGCACGCACGCCTGCACGCGCACACACACACGCACGCACACACACGCACACGCACGAACACACACGCGCACACGCACACACGCACACACACACACACAATAGCTATTACACGTGGGCCACTCAACCTCTAATTGTGTCCACAAGGCAGGTCATTGCAGATGGCTGTAACACTGACCATGGTACAGTTTTCAGAGTAATAGCCATGGAGGGGAGCCCTCAGCCTACGTTGAGTTCTCTGTCAGGCCTGTTTTCAGCACCTGAGGACTGGAGTGGTAGGCTACCCTCTAGTAACAGAGTACTGCCCTATCTGTCGCCTCTTTCAGTTCCTCTCGAAACATGTTTCCTGTACACCTTGCCACTCGATTATCTGTAGCCTCCCTCCTTCCTGCCCTCGTTCTCCTGTGTTTTTCCTAGTCGTGCAGTGTGTGATTCTCTCTCTCTCTCTCTCTCTCGTCTCCTAATTCCTTCAGCCTTCTGGGACTTTACTCCTCCGTGATGAAGTTTGTGCTGCTTACACTTGAGATGAGACGAGAGGGAAAGATACAGAACGCAAGCACGACCTTGTGCTGAAGAGGAAATGTGGCAGTGTTAACAGCATCAAGACCTATTCCTGAGCAGGATCAGAGCAGAGAGAGAGGAATGAGAGAAACAGAAACAGGGAGACAAAGTAATAGGATGCTGAAAACCCTTTCCCTCCCACACACAGCGAAACACACATTTGCAAACGTTTCTAAAAACCTGTTTTTTTTGTCATAATGAGGTATTGTGTGTAGCAGTTATTCCCAAACTGGGGTAGGGGCAATGCCGTCGGGGGTACGCCTCGTTTCACTGCCAAAAATACAATTAAACCATCTAGTGCTCAGCGAAATAACAACACAATGTCAAATACAGGTAGCCTAGTCAAATAATTAACATCCAATCACATTAACCGTTACTCTAGCGGGAAACCTTCACTCTTGCGCAGACATTTAGAAACTAAACATGACAATTTGAAAAATAAGCCACGGGAGTTTTTTGAGTGAGAACAAAGACGACTTTCGAGTAGAAAGACATGTATAAAAGCAACAGATAACATTAATAAGAAGGGGCTAGAAGAGTATTATATGGTGAGCTACCGAGTGGCTAGGACAGGCAAGCCCCATACTATTGTGGAGGACTTAATTATTCCTGCTGCCGTGGATGTGGCTGGGACAATGCTGGGGGAAAACGCCAAAAAAAACTATACAGACAATGTCTTCATCAAACAACACTGTTTCACAACACAGCAGTGACACGGCAGGAGATGTTTTGAAACAATACCTGCTTTCCATACAAGCCAGTGAATTCTATGCGTTACAGCTGGAAGAGTCAACAGACGTGGAGGGCCTGGCACAGCTCCTGGTATATGTCTGTTACAGCTGGATGAGTCAATAGACATGGCGGGCCTGGCACAGCTCCTGGTATATGTCTGTTACAGCTGGATGAGTCAATAGACATGGCGGGCCTGGCACAGCTCCTGGTATATGTCTGTTACAGCTGGATGAGTCAACAGACGTGGAGGGCCTGGCACAGCTCCTGGTATATGTCTGTTACAGCTGGATGAGTCAATAGACGTGGTGGGCCTGGCACAGCTCCTGGTATATGTCTGTTACAGCTGGATGAGTCAACAGACGTGGTGGGCCTGGCACAGCTCCTGGTATATGTCTGTTACAGCTGGATGAGTCAATAGACATGGCGGGCCTGGCACAGCTCCTGGTATATGTCTGTTACAGCTGGATGAGTCAACAGACGTGGTGGGCCTGGCACAGCTCCTGGTATATGTCTGTTACAGCTGGATGAGTCAACAGACGTGGAGGGCCTGGCACAGCTCCTGGTATATGTCTGTTACAGCTGGATGAGTCAACAGACGTGGCGGGCCTGTCACAGCTCCTGGTATATGTCTGTTACAGCTGGATGAGTCAACAGACGTGGCGGGCCTGGCACAGCTCCTGGTATATGTCTGTTACAGCTGGATGAGTCAACAGACGTGGCGGGCCTGGCACAGCTCCTGGTATATGTCTGTTACAGCTGGATGAGTCAACAGACGTGGCGGGCCTGGCACAGCTCCTGGTATATGTCTGTTACAGCTGGATGAGTCAACAGACGTGGAGGGCCTGGCACAGCTCCTGGTATATGTCTGTTACAGCTGGATGAGTCAACAGACGTGGTGGGCCTGGCACAGCTCCTGGTATATGTCTGTTACAGCTGGATGAGTCAACAGACGTGGTGGGCCTGGCACAGCTCCTGGTATATGTCTGTTACAGCTGGATGAGTCAACAGACGTGGTGGGCCTGGCACAGCTCCTGGTATATGTCTGTTACAGCTGGATGAGTCAACAGACGTGGTGGGCCTGGCACAGCTCCTGGTATATGTCTGTTACAGCTGGATGAGTCAACAGACGTGGTGGGCCTGGCACAGCTCCTGGTATATGTCTGTTACAGCTGGATGAGTCAACAGACGTGGTGGGCCTGGCACAGCTCCTGGTATATGTCTGTTACAGCTGGATGAGTCAACAGACGTGGTGGGCCTGGCACAGCTCCTGGTATATGTCTGTTACAGCTGGATGAGTCAACAGACGTGGTGGGCCTGGCACAGCTCCTGGTATATGTCTGTTACAGCTGGATGAGTCAACAGACGTGGTGGGCCTGGCACAGCTCCTGGTATATGTCTGTTACAGCTGGATGAGTCAACAGACGTGGCGGGCCTGCCACAGCTCCTGGTATATGTCTGTTACAGCTGGATGAGTCAACAGACGTGGCAGACCTGGCAGAGCTCCTGGTATATGTCTGTTACAGCTGGATGAGTCAACAGACGTGGTGGGCCTGGCACAGCTCCTGGTATATGTCTGTTACAGCTGGATGAGTCAACAGACGTGGCGGGCCTGCCACAGCTCCTGGTATATGTCTGTTACATTTATGGAGGGTCAATTAAGGAAGACATCCTCTTCTGGAAACCACTGGAAACCAGGACAACAGGAGAGGATATTTTTAAAGTACTGGACAGCTTTGTGACATCAAATGGACTTTGGTGGTCAAGATGTGTTGGTATCTGTACTGATGGCGCAAAAGCCATGACAGGGAGACCTAGTGGAGTGGTAATACGCGTGCAAGCAGTTGCTCCCGACGCCACTTGGGTACACTGCAGCATCCAGCTGGCAAGGGAATGCCTGACGGCTTGAAAGACGTTTTGGACACTACAGTGAAAATGTTTAACTTTGTTAAAGCAAGGCCCCTGAACTCTCATGCATTTTCTGCATTATGCAATGTTATGGGCAGCGACCATTTAACGCTTTTACAACATACAGAAGGGAGCTGCTTATCAAGGGGCAAAGTATTGACATGTTTTTTTAAAATTGAGAGACGAGCTTAAAGTTTTCTTTGCTGACCATAATTTTCACTTGTCTGACCGCTTGCCTGATGAAGGGTTTCTCACATGACTGGCCTATCTGGGTGATGTTTTTTCTCACCTGAATGATCTGAATCTAGGATTACAGGGACACTCTGCAACTATATTCAATGTGCGGGACAAAGCTGAGGCTATGATGAAGAATTTGGCGCTCCTTTCTTTCTCCCTAAAGGACAACACACAGGTCTTTCCATCATTCTAGGTTTTTTTTGTGTGCAAATGAACTCAAACTTACGGACAATGTCAAATGTGATATAGCGAAGCACCTGAGTGAGCTGGGTGCGCAATTATGCAGGTACTTTCCTGAAACAGACGACACAAACAACTGGATACATTATCCCTTTCATGCACTGCCTCCAGTCCACTTACCGATATCTCAACAAGAGAGCCTCATCGAAATTGCAACAAGTGGTTCTGTGAAAATTGAATTTAATCAGAAGTCACTGCCATATTTCTGGATAGGGCTGCGTTCAGAGTTTCTTGCCTTGGCAAGTCGCACTGTTAAGACACTGATGCCCTTTGCAACCACGTACCTATGTGAGAGTGGATTCTCGGCCCTCACTAGCATGAAAACTAAATATAGGCACAGACTGTGTGGAAAACGATTTAAGACTGAGACTCTCTCCAATACAACATTGCGTGTTATGTGCATCCTTTCAAGCACATCCTTCTCATTGACCTGTGCTGAGTTATTCACCATTTTTGTAGAAACAAATAAGGTTTTATATGTAAGATGGTTAAATAAAGAGCAAAATTGTTGATTATTATTATATTATTATTTGTGTCCTGTTCCTATAAGAGCTCTTTGTCACTTCCCACGAGCCGGGTTGTGACAAAAACTCAAACTCATTCTTATATTTAATAAATGTATCGGATAGTGTGTGTGTGTGGCAGGCTTACAATGTTGGCAAAAAGCAACATTTGAGAGTGCGCTGACCCTGATGCTGGAGAGAGTACACAGCTGGAGGTTGAATATATGGAGGGGTACGGGACTATAAAAAGTTTGGGGACCACTGGTGTGTAGATTGATGAGAAACATATATATATATATTTTTTAGAGTAAGGCTGTAATGTAACAAAATGTGTAAAAATTGAAGGGTTCTGAATACTTTCCGAAGGCACTGTATGTGTGTATGTGCGTAGCATCAGTATGCATGTGTGTGTCTGTGTGTCTGTGTGTCTGTGTGTGTGTGTGTGTGTGTGTGTGTGTGTGTGTGTGTGTGTGTGTGTGTGTGTGTGTGTGTGTGTGTGTGTGTGTGTGTGTGTGTGTGTGAAATCAAAATGTTATTCGTCACATGCTTCGTAAACAACAAGTTAGTCAATGCAGATAGCCTGCAAAACATAGATGAAAACTATTTGGTAAATGGTATAGTTAACAGCTTAACTCATAGAGGTCCTGGATAGCCGGGAGCTCGGCCCCAGTGATGTACAGGGCTGTACTCACCACCCATTGTTGAGTCCAGGGCCTTGCAGTTGCCATACCAAGCGGGGATGCAGACAGTCAAGATGCTCTCAATGGTGCAGCAATGGTGTAGAATTTTCCGGATCCGAGTGCCCATGCCAAAGCTTTTCAGCCTCCTGAGGGGGAAGAAGCGCTGTTGTGCCCTCACAACTGTGTGAGTGTGTGTGGACCATTGGGGCGGCAGCGTAGCCTAGTGGTTAGAGCGTTTGAACAGTAACCAAAAGGTTGAACGATTGAATCCCCGAGCTGACAAGGTACAAATCTGTCGTTCTGCCCCTGAACAAGGCAGTTAATCCATTGTTCCTAGGCCGTCATTGAAAATAAGAATTGTCTTTTTAACTGACTTGCCTAATTAAATAAAGGTTAAAAAAAATGTTTAAATGTTAATTCCTTAGTGATGTGGACACAGAGGAACTTGAAGCTCTCAACCTGTTCCACTGCAGCCCCATTGATGTGGATGGGGATGTGCTTGTCCCTCCGTTTCCTGTAATCCACGATCAGCTTATTTGTCTTGCTGACATTGAAGGAGAGGTTGTTGTCCTGGCAGCACACTGTCAGGTCTCTGACCTCCTACCTATAGGCTGTCTCATCGTCATCAGCTATCAGTCCTACCACTTTCGTGTCGTCATCAAACTTGATGATGGTGTTGGAGTCTTGCGCGACCACGCAATCGTGGGTGAACAGGGAGGGAGGGGACTAAGCACACACCCCTGAGGGGCCCCGTGTAGAGGGTCAGTGTTGCGGATGTGTTGTTGCTTATCCTCACCGCCAGGAGGCAGCCCGTCAGGAAGTCCAGGATCCAGTTGCAGAGGGAGGTGTTCAGTTCCAGGGTCCTGAGCTTGGTGATGAGCTTTGAAGGGACTATGGTGTTGAATGCTGAGCTGTAGTCAATGAACACCATTCTTACATAGGGATTCCTTTTGTCCAGGTGGGAGAGGGCAGTGTGGAGCGCAATAGCGATTGTGTCATCTGTGGATCTGTTGGGGCGGTATGAGAATTGGAGTGGGTCCAGGCTGTCTGGGATGATGGTGTTGATGTGAGCCATGACCAGCCTTTCAAAGCATTTAATGGCTATATATGTGAGTGCTACGGGGCAAGTTGGTATTACAGACCGGGTCAGGGAAAATATCAGTGAAGTAATCCTAGAACTCCTTTCTCTATGATTAGGGTCTCCTCAGAGAACACCGGTCACTTTTAATTAAAGCTTCCACTGCTGGCCGAGCATCACATTTACATCCAGGACTGAGCACAGAGAAATAACACCGCAGGGTCAAGCACCGGTCGTGTATTACTGAGGGTGTGTGAATCTAATCTTGAGATATGATAGGCTGAACCGTCCTAGAGGCACATAGTGAGATCACCAGTGATGCATATGAGTTAGTCACCGGATGAACTAACTGCTACACGGTGCTGGGAAATAAGAGTGCATATCAATGCAACAGTGTAGAAATATATGACAAAATTCGATTTCAGCAGAGAGGAAGGTGTGTGCCTTTCAAGCCCCAGGATATTTCCCATGCATCACATTCAGTATGGAAACATCCAGAACATGTATTTCACAATATCCCCTAAAGCAGTTAACTGACCGCAAGAGACTAGTGAGAAGAAAACAAACTGCTACCAAAAGACAGTTCCTACAGTCACCACTTTCTTCCTCAACGGGTTTCACGTATGACATCACTTGATTGACTTCCTGTCCCTCCCTCTCCCTCTCCATCTCACCCCCCTCTCATCCACACGCCCCTCTTCAATGGGGAAAGATGGAGAGGCAGTGGTGGCGGGGTGTTTCTGTGTCTGCCTGGGCCATACCATTACCTCATGGGGCTCTGGTTTAAAAACGACACTCACATTCTTACATCGTCCCTCTAAGGCTGTAGTTGGAGTGACAATGTCATGTTTAACTTTTTCTCGCTCTGATTGGGTGTAATGTGAATTACCTCATGGTATTCTAGGAGGCCCCAGTGGTCTGACTGTCTGTCACACCCTGCCCTGCTCTGAGTGACTCACAGTAGGAGAGGAGAGAGTAAGAGTAGAGGCCAAACACAGATGGCCCACTGCAGGGCAGGGCTGGCCCAAATGGCCCCACCATGAAAGCTAGCAGCGTCCCTGGTGTGGAACAGAACCGCGCCACTTTGTCATGTTAATGGAGGGGGGACAGCTGCCGGGTGGTGGGGGGCGGAGGTGGGGTATGGGACCAGACAGGAGGGGGACACAAAGGAGGCTGAGTGAGCCCCATACAATCACCCCCACGTGCCAAAAAATACCATAAAGCCAGGTCCCTCTTCGCCTGTGACCCTTGACCCCAAGTGAACCCACAAATGCGATGCGAGGCAGCCAGGAATGCTTTCACCCTGGACGGGTGGGCAGTCTGTTGTAGTGACCCACTGGGAGATCAGACAGTGGAGTTGGAGAGAGTGGAGTCAGGCTAGCTCTGAGAGATCGATAAGCTTTTAAGTCAGCATGTCTCTGTGACTCTGTCTCCCTCCACTGTCTGTCTACAGGCGGGCGCTCTCACTGGAAGCCGAGAGAAAAGCTTGCAGAATTTTCTAGGGCAACGAGAACAGCGGGGCTCCCGGCAGCAGCAGCCTAAAAACAGGCAGCCAGTCACATCCCCTAGCCAATCCTACATTTAACGGAGAGTGTTCGTGCAGAAAAGCACCACTGGGCACACACTGGTTGAATCCACATTTCTATTAAATTACGTTGAACCAACGTGGAATAGACGTTGAAGTGACGTCTGTGCCCAGCGGGGCCAGACTCGTCAACGGACATCTGGTGCCACGCAAAAATAGGGCGACTTAAAAAAAGCCCCGTGAAAGTGTTTCGTTCAGAACTGTCACTGCACCCTATTAGAGGAGAGGTAATTGTCTTCAACAACATCGATTGCAGTTTGGTAGGTGGTGTTTTAGACTCGAGCCTTGTTCCCTGAATGACCTTGACGGGCTACAAAAACAGTATTGATCCCAAACGAATGGCCTGATTTGTGCAGATAAACAGAGATTCAAACGTTTAGTGGGCTACAACAGGGCTGCCGTGTGTCAATGTCAAGGAACACTTGTAACAGGGCAGAGGAGCATGTGCCAGTCAAAGTACTTATCCAGTGAGAGAGAGAGAAAGAGAGAGATCAGACCAGTTGTTTAGTCTCGTTGCTGTGAAACAAAGCGTCAGAGTGTAGAGTGGCCCAGGATCAACAAAAGACACTTTCATCTCTTCAGGCAGAGAGGAGAAGAGAGGAGATGAGAGAGGAGGAGAGGAAGTGAGCGGAGAGAACGTCGACCTTCTCTTCCTTGCAGAATGGCCAAGGCAGAGAGGAATAACTCAGAGCCCAGGACACTTACAACACCATGTCTGTCCACTCCCAAAACCCAGCGAGAAGACAGGCTAACCACAACAATGAAAATACAAGCGTGCCAGGACAAAAGCAGGGATTTTGGGGCAGAGAGGGAGGGGGGATCACAGGAGGAGTGTGGGTCCACAGTGTGGGCAAAGCATAGATTAGAAGCACGAATAACAGATGGCCGCCGCTTCTACCCTTTTCACTGTAGCGCCGCAAATAATTAACCGAAGTGTCCCCCTTTTCTCTTTTGTCAGCACGCGTCTATCAAATGAGAGCGTGTGTCCGACGCAATGGCTGCCACACAAAGGCCCGCCCACCCCCCACAGTCAGCGTGAATAGAGAGGCACTTGCAACTTGTCAGGGATTGGAACAATGGGATAGGGGAGGGAGGGTGTGGCATCAGGCCAGCACGCAGCAGCCCACCCTCAAGGCCTCACAGCCAGCCACTGGATTGTAACTACAGCTCCAGGCTTCTACCAGTCCTGGAGGCCTCAGAGGCACATAGCCAATACTAAGCCACAGCCTTTGGTGTGACTGATCAAACATTTGTCTCAAGGGGGATTGCATAGGTATGTATTTGTATTTATTATGGATCCCCATTAGCTGCTGCCGAGGCATGAATGCAGTTTATACCATTTTCAAAACATTACAATACACTTACAGATTTCACAACATATTGTGTGCCCTCAGACCCCTACTCCAACACTACCACATATCCACAGTGCAAAATCCATGTGTACGTGTGTGTATAGTGCGTATGTTATTGTCTCTCTCTGTGTGTGTGTGTGTGTGTGTGTGTGTGCGTATGTTATTGTCTCTCTCTCTGTGTGTGTGTGTGTGTGTGTGTGTGTGCATATGTTATTGTCTCTCTCTCTGTGTGTGTGTGTGTGTGTGTGTGTGTGTGTGTGTGTGTGTGTGTGTGTGTGTGTGTGTGTGTGTGTGTGTGTGTGTGTGTGCGCCTATGTTTGTGTTGCTTCACAGTCCCCACTGTTTCATAAGGTGTTTTTTTTATTTTATCTGTCACTCAGGGATAATGTGTATGTGCATAAGTGTGTGTGCGTGTGCACACGTAAGTGTGTGTGCATGCACAAGTGTGTGTGCATGCATAAGTGTGTGTGTGTGTGTGCGTAACTATGTGTGTGTGTGCGCAAGTGTGTGTGTGTAGTCAGGTTTGTTCAGTCGGGGGAGAAGGAAAGTAAAAACCCTGGAACAGCTGGGTGGGGTCTGGGGGGAACACAATGAAGAGAGAGAAAGGGGGAGGAAGTGAAGAGGGGAGGGAAAGAGATGCAGATTCAGGCAGGCAGCTAGGCCACCTCTCCAAACGCTTGACAGGGGTCTTTTGTGACAGCAGCTGGTTTTGGAAGGGGTCAGACCAGCTGTGTTTTCATTGACCCTCCCTCTCCCTCCCCTCCCCCTCCACTGCTCCCCAACCAAACACAGCCAGCTGTAGGCTTGGGAGAGGGGCGAACAGGGATTTAAGGAGAGGAGTTTTTCTCAAACCCACGGCATGTGGTCATCTATCCCCGGTCCTTAACACTGAGCCTCATGCCGTCTCCCTTGACAACCCACCTGGCTTACTCCAGGACTAGCACGTGGCTTAGAGGGAGCACTAGAGAATGATGCTGAGGATGAAGACGAGGATGACAGGCCATAGGAAGCAGAAAAGCCAACCAACCATCTGTCGGAGAGCGTGTCTGTCATGTTATGTAATTTCCCCCTATACTGACAACATTTTTGCAGCAATTTCCACCACGTCCCGTTAGACGAACATCAACTGAACCAGCCACAGCCAGAGTTTCCCCCAGAAATCTCTTCTAGAATGGACTAACTGGAAAGCACCTGGACACCAGCTCCTCCTCCTCCTAGTGAGCCCCAGAGGACTATATGAGTCCCTACAGGCTCCAGAAACACCACGGACAGCAGAAACAGACAACAACACAGCAGAGAATCTGTTTCATAGTCCTACTCTGTGCTAATCATAATCATACCTGTCTCTCAGTCCACATCCACTTCAGCTTGAAAACGTGTAGTTATGGAAGAAAAACGAGTGTCTATCTGACTATTCTCACATGATTCTCGTAACAGGGAGCAGAAACACAGAAAGGCAGAGAGCGAGAGCGAGAGAGAGAGAGAGAGAGAGAGAGCAAGCGGGAGGGAGGGAGCGAGAGAGGGAGGAGGAGAGCGAGAGAGGGAGGAGGAGACAAGTGGGCCAAAGACCTAATTTTGCTGCCAGAGAATAAGCAGGGACGGGGTATGGATAGGGGAGTTGTTACGCAAGGCCTTGGCCCAGTCTCTCAGAGGACGAGTACAATGGTGAATGGGTGCTTAGAGAGACTGCACTGTCTGCAGAGGGATAGAAAGGAACAACTTACTGTAAGTGTTCAGGGAATGCAAGTAGGGCTGGGTCAGTGAAGTCAGTGTTAGCAAGTAGCATTAGCATGGCTTTGGTTCAGTATTTTATTTGTATTTATCCTTTATTTAACTAGGCAAGTCAGTTAAGAACAAATTCTTATTTACAATGACGACCTACACCGGTCAAACTGGGCCAATTGTGCGCCACCCTATGGGACTCCCAATCACGGCCGGATGTGATACAGCCTGGATTCAAACCAGGGACTGTAGTGACGCCTCTTGCACTGAGATGCAGTGCCTTAGACCGCTGCGGCAGTATTTGAACATCCTTATAACACTAGAATAGAAATATAATTAAATATCTTGATAATGTGTAACATTCTGGGGGTGGGAGAAGTCTGATTTAGTGTTGGGCAGTCAGGCATTTAGGCCCATGTTTGGGTATAGTGTAATGCTACCTGAACATACTTGAAGTGTAAATACATGTTAGGCCTATAGTTTCTGGATATATTTTTTCCAAAAGCACCTTAAACCCCAACCTACCTCAGACAGACTCCCACCTGGCCAATCCCCAACCAACCACCACGATGTACACTATCGGTCAAACGTTTTAGAACACCAACTCATTCAAGGGTTTTTCTTTATTTGTACTATTTTCTAGAATAATAGTGAAGACATCAAAACTATGAAATAACACATATGGTGGTGTATGCCAACACCCCCCCATCTACTTCCTCTGAAATGAATAGAGCTTTCTATAATAAAGTAACTCATAAATACCCTCATAGCTAAATATCTTTATACGAGCAGCCCTGTATGCCTCCTACTCCTGTCAATCTAAGCTTGGTCGGCTTTCCATGCAACGGCCTGGAGAGTCTTCCAGGAAAGACTGTAGTTTACCGCCAGGCATGCACTCTCCTCTTCACTCTCCTCTTGGATCGGATCGATGTGAGGGAGGTCATGGCCATCTCCTCTCCCTGGGGGCAGCATGGCTGAATATTAGATAGACAGATTGCATTAGATAAGGGCCCGGAACCCAGATAGAAGCAGGGCCAGGCAGAGTAGCATGACTCAGGGAAGATCACACACCACCATGGAGAGAGAGGAATGGAGGATGCTCGAACACAACCACAGACACACCTACCCAGTACAGACACAACAAGCGTGTCTGGTCCAACTCCTAGCTGCATGTTAAATTGAGACTGCCCAGAGAAAGAGACAGAGATGGTGACAAAACAGTACGTCGATCAGATCACACATTCCTGTACTTTAAAAAAAAATGCACAATGCTTCTGAGAGAGATCGTATTGAGGAATGGGAAAACAACCGACATTGCATACACTCCACGTTCCATTTCCACATGACGGAATGGAAGAGAGTGGCTCTTAAGTGCCTCATAGTATGGCAGCGATGGTGTTATTTTATTAGTGAATAACATTATCAGGCCCACACAGCAAAATGAATCACTCAGCGATGGAAATGAGGTCTGCTACAGAGCCAGAGAGTCATAGTGTATTACTTTAATTTCACCAGTTCAAGGAGGGGCCTCGGGGTCCACTTTACTACTTATATATTTGGAAATGTGAGACTCCCCCCTGGATTGGGATTCCCAAAAAGCAGCAGCTCGTAGTAAATGGGGAAAAAAAATGAAAACAAAAAAGATCAGTGACCATATTCATAAAGCAAAAAGCTCAGAGTACGACTGCTGATCTAGGATCAGGTCCCCCCCTGTCCATATAGCCTAATCATATTCAAAACTGATCCTAGATCAGCACTCCCACTCCTTAGCGCTCTATGAATATGGGATACAGGGTGTCTAGCCTACTGGCTACAGCCTTGGGATCTGAGCTGTTCTGTTCTGAGCTGTTCTTCCTCTCTGGCCGATGAAATGTGTGTAGTTATATACCGCGAAGATCACATTGTGACTTAAACACCTTGTTATTCATGTAGCTGCATTGTAAATGGGAAGCCAGACGGGAGGAGTACACAAGATCTGTCTGAGGGAGGAGAACACTCTGCTGCCATGAATCACAAACAGGGATTTTCCTCCGAATCAGTTGGATTCATCAGCTGAACTGGAACAGCAACAATCTCCTGCCAATACTAACCACAGAAGAGTTCAGTAAGGGCAGACACACACAAACGCACACGCACACACACACACATATACACAGTGTAGTAGTGGGCTAAAAAAAACGACAAGGAGACATGATAGGCATATCTCCCGACTGCCGGCTACATTCATGCCACAGACACCGTGTGTGTTTGTGCGGGTGCTGCTGCTGGGGGATTGGAACTGTGCTGCGCTGTCTGTCAAACCCTGTTTCTATGGAAATGAACACAGGCAGTGGATGGAAAGAGTACAGCATCTCAAGCATCTCCTCCACCCACCAGATCTCATACAGAGTCATAGAGCGAGACAGAACAGCTAGCCAGCTAACCACACCAAGACGAATGTCCAGTCCAACGACAGCAGCACAGCCACACAGAGACATGGACCAGAGACATGGACCAGAGACATGGACCAGGCAGACCTGAACAGCTTCCTCTGTGACTGTGGAGAGAAGCATTGTGCGAGGCTGTTGTGAGGATGTCAACAGAACCCATTATGAAAGGACCAGTGTGGTTGTGGCGGGGATTGAGGGTTCAAAGACATGCAGTCAGGAGGAGGAGCGGGGGGAGGGAGGGTGCCGTTTGGGGTTATGATTTTCCTCTGGGTTTCTTGGAATGCCAAGCCGTGAAGCTGGAGCAATAACAAATTCCCCATGTTGAGCAGTCGGAACTGTAACACACAGGCCCCTCCATGTCAACAACAGCACAGGAACCGGAAACATGAACTGACCGACATACAGTATGCTATTCATATTCACTTAGCTACTTAGCCCCGATTCCAGGCTTCCTGCACGAGCCTTGGGACTGGGAGTACAGTAACACGACACTGCTATTCACTTGGCTTAGCTGGTGGAAGGCATTGTGAGATTGTGTACTACTACTATAGGCTACAAGCAGGTGGAAGGAGATCGTATGGATAGGGAGGGAGAGCAATAGGGGCTGGCTTTATGAGCGAGACTCCTCCTAGAATAACCTACTAGAATGATGGGTAGACATGTAGTATGTAGAGGAGGAATGGGAAGAATGGGAAAATCTCCCACGGCCCATATGCACTATGTATTAGCTACCTGTCTGTCTCTCGGTCTGTCTCTCTCTCTCTCTCTTTCTTCCCACCATCCCACCTCTCTACAAAATCTATCATGTCCTCTCCGGGCATAGCTCAACTCGCGCTCCTTTCCTTTGTCCCTGTAAGCTTTCATTACTCAGGATGGGTGCTGAAGATATCAGCAGACACAATCTAATGCTCCCCCAGCATTCTATCCCCTCTCCCCTCTTCCTCTTCAATTCCCTCACCATGCCCCCTCCATCTCAGCCTTCTGTATCAGTGCTTCCTCAGCCTATGGGCAGAGAGAGTGCACTGGTCTGGTGTGTGAGCAGAGGTCACTTCTCTGCTGCTGCTGCTACTGTTAATTGATCCCCAGTGATGGATGCAATGCAGCCCTGGAGCCCTGTCTGCCCAGAGCTCTCTCCCTGGCTCTCTCCCTCTCTCTCTCCCTCTCTCTGTGGACTGGCCTACTGACTGAAACCCTGGATGGCCCCAGTGCTCATCATGCAAGCACGACAAACAATGGCAGATCTGTTTGTCTGTAGGGACAGACTCCCTGTCTTGGAACGACCACTTCCACCCGTTCGATAATGCTAGATGCCGAGGGATTAGGTCTATGTGAGTGACAGACAGTCACAGGGCAGGGTCAGCCAGAGGGGGGCATTGGGAGGCTGGCAGGCAGGCAGGCTTGTTAGCTGTAGTCAATGTCCTGAAAAGGCCAACTTCTCCATTCAAATCCCTGAGGTTTCTTAGGGATACAGCAGGTCCTCAGTTTAAAGTGCAACGATCTGCAGAATCGGCAGAATAATGTGTTTCTCTGACTCATTTTTGACAAAGTAGTAGGCTATCTTTAATGAGCAACCATGATTGTCCCTGTAAGACACCAATAATGGGACCTGACCATGTATGTCTGTAGGCCTACTGTACATCTTCATACGGGGAATGTACACAGTTCCCAGGCAATATAACCAGGTTTCTTTCTGATTCTGCATCACACAGCAATAACCTTCCACTTCAACTTGGTTCCCATGCAGTTCGCACACCCTCTGTGGAGGACCACATGGTCGGACATCTTAAAAAGGAAACCACCCAGCGGTTTGGGGTCAAGAGTAACACATTCTAGACCCGATAGGAGCAAACAACTAGGATCTGGCCTCTTCTGCAGCTGAAGGATTGGTGTTGATTGTGAAATAAGAGAGATGTAATCTTTCCCTCCCAATCTATCCCTCCTCCTTCCTTCCATCCTTCTCTCCCAACCCCCCTTCTTTCTCCTTCCCAGTGGAACTCTGCGTAACAGCTGGGTGACTCGGCCACATCTGGGGAGAAGCTGGGGGTTTTCAGACAGGCACACCGGGAGGCAGGGCTGAGAGGGGCAGGGGAGGGCAGAGAGGGGCGGAGAGTACGAGGTGAAGTGGGAGCAAGAGCATGCCGAAGATCTCGTGTCGAACCAGATGCGCCAAATTGGATGTGATACCATCAGCCATGGCTACGGTAAGTAATGGCCATAAAAAGAGAAAGGAGCATGCCTCGTTTGCACATTTACAACCAGAAGTCATCCAAAGCCAGCAGACTCTACCAACAAAAATATTTAAGCAAGCCTAAAATGGATGGAAACCGGATAAGAGATGATGTACAGAGATGATGTGCAGCCAGAGTGCATCTCAGACGTAACTTTGATGTTGTAACCTTTTCTCAGGGCATGAGTCATTGTCTCTGACTTTCTACACAGCTGGAGGGATCACTCACATCGGCTTTGGATCTCAATTAGCTGTCTCTTCTAAAGCAGTCTCTTTAATTTCTGCTCTCTGCCTGGCTTGAAAGGTAGAAAACATTGCTTCTAAAGCACTGTTTTCAAAGGCATAATACCCAAAGACAAAGGCATATACTAAACAATATAGAGTTCCTTTCAGACAAGTATCTTCAGTCAAGTATCTTCAGTCAAGTATCTTCAGATGAGAAAAAGAAGTTTGACTAGTGTCATCCAAACAACTTTTGAGTAGGTGCTGGTGTCGTGATTTTGGAAAGCTGCCTCAGATCTGTGGCCTAAACTGTATTGTTCCAAATGGAGAAAGATTGAAACCTCAATGACTAATCATGTCTTGAGCTTGATTGCTAAGGTTATAGCTAGAGTCGTTTTCTCTGGAATATCAAATGAGGAACTGTGATAATGTCCTCTGGTCCTCCCAGGTGAGGGAGGACATGACGGAGCAGGGGTCAATCTTCAGTTCCGTCTCAGATGTGATTAGAGTGACAGGCCCTGATGGAGAATATCATCTCAAAAATGTTTAACCACCAACCATGTTCCAAAATTAGACGCTTGACAGAGCAGAGACGTGCTCTGAGACACACACATGGAGATATGCACACCAAGACACACACACACACACACACAAACAGCCCCCCACACACACACATGCAACCTAGCAGGGACCTACTGTTTCTGTTAACCTCAGAAAAAGTCCTTCCCTGCTGGCTGCTACCATCCCTTCCTCTCTGTTCAGAGTTGCTTGCCTGGATGAGTTGGGATAATTCAGCCTGTGAAGCCATCCAATTC
This sequence comes from Oncorhynchus tshawytscha, assembly GCF_018296145.1. Classification (NCBI taxonomy): domain Eukaryota; kingdom Metazoa; phylum Chordata; class Actinopteri; order Salmoniformes; family Salmonidae; genus Oncorhynchus; species Oncorhynchus tshawytscha. The sequence continues at coordinate 56,846,115 of NC_056441.1, forward strand.
AACCCCAACCCCATCCAAAAAGCACCCACCCTACCCACACCCCCGCTGTCTCCCTTCTCTCCACTCTTGACGGAGCGAGATGAATAGCGTGCTCTGTGCTTGGCAGATTGTGGTTCAGAAAGTCCCGGTAAGCTCCACTTCTCTCCTGTCAGAAGACCGAGAGCTCTACCTCAAACTAAGCCCACCATGCAGCACATAGTCAGACCTGTTCAACCGTGAACCTGTGTATCACATAAGATCACGACCCCAATCATCTTTTGAGGATTGCACTTGTTTGTCACACCGATTTTTTTATTTCACCGATGGCTAAGCATTCATACACACGCCGACCACGTCCTACTTGGCCTTGCTAAGAAACAGCAATTCACTGTTAACCACAGCGTAGCCTAGAGGGTAGCCTTAGAGCATTGCACTAGTAACCGGAAGGTTGCAAGTTCAAACCCCCGAGCTGACAAGGTACAAATCTGTCAATCTGCCCCTGAACAGGCAGTTAACCCACTGTTCCTAGGCCGTCATTGAAAACAATAATTTGTTCTTAACTTAATTGCCTAGTTAAATAAAGGTAAAACATTTTTTTTGAAATAATCTGCAGCCAAAATGTCACTGAAGCAGAAGAATCAAATCAAACTTTGTTTGTCACATGCACCGATTACAACAAGTGTAGACCTTACCGTGAAATGCTTACTTACAAGCCCTTAACCAACAGTGCAGTGGAATCACTGATTACCAGGGGAAATCGGCAGACTCAAACAAAATTGTATGATTGCTCTCACGCACCAATCACTTCACTCATACACACACATACTCACAAATGTCTTATATGCCTGTTGGACAGAGTTCATTCGGAAAGTATTCAGACCTCTTGACTTTTTCTACATTTTGTTATGTTACAGCCTTATTCTAAAATGTATAAAATTATATTCCCCCTCAATCTACACACAATAGCCCATGACAAAGCGAAAACAGGTTGACATTTTTGCTAATTTATTAAAAATATAAAGTATTCAGACCCTTTGATATGAGACTCGAAATTGAGCTCAGGTGCATCCTGTTCCATTGATCATCCTTGAGATGTTTCTACAATTTGATTGGAGTCCATCTGTGGTAGATTCAATTGATTAGACATGATTTGGAAAGGCACATACCTGTCTATATAAGGTCCCACAGTTGACAGTGCATGTCAGAGCAAAAACCAAGCCGTGAGGTCGAAGGAATTGTCCGTAGTGCTCCGAGACAGGTTTGTGTCAAGGCACAGATCTGGGGAAGTGTACCAAAAATGTCTGCAGCATTGAAAGTCCCCAAGAACACAGTGGCCTCCATCATTCTTAAATGGAAGAAGTTTGGAACCACTAAGTCTCTTCCTAGAGCTGGCCGCCTGGCCAAACTGAGAAATTGGGGGAGAAGGGCCTTGCTCAGGGAGGTGACCAAGAACCCGATGGTCACTTGGACAGAGCTCCAGAGTTCCTCTGAGGAGATGGGAGAACCTTCAAGAAGGGCAACCATCTCTGCAGCACTCTACCAATCAGACTTCATGGTAGAGTGGCAAGACGGAAGCCACTCCTCTGTAAAAGGCATGATATGACAGCCAGCTTGGGTTTTCCAAAAGAAACAAGATTCTCTGGTCTGATGAAACCAAGATTAAACTATTTGGCCTGAATGCCAAGCGTCACTTCTTGAGGAAACCTGGCACCATCCCTACGGCGAAGCATGGTGGTGGCAGCATCATGCTGTGGGATGTTTTTCAGCGGCAGGGACTGGGAGACTAGTCAAGATCGAGGGAAAGATGAACAGAGCAAGATGCTTGATGAAAGATTGATGAAGAGAAAAAAACAATATAATCCATTTTAGAATAAGATTGTCACGTAACAAAATGTGGAAAAAGTCAAGGGCTCTGAATACTTTCCGAATGCACTGTACGTAGCCATTGAGTGCTCTAATGAAAATGACACAATAGGCCGAATGCAATTAACTAGCAAGAAAACCAATCACTCAACTTAGCATATAGACACAGAAAAGAGAAGAAAGTCCTGATGTACGAATGTCTGTGTACAAAATTGTGGGCCACAGCAGATGACAGAAATACAAATTGAGGAAGACAAGAGAATCTTCTGGCTCAAAGCTATGCACATGTTGATGTAATCATTTCCAATGACCTGAGGATTTTTCTGTCGGGCATAGAGAGAAACAGGAGACAAATAGCTTTTTCCCCCCGTTGGCTAATTCCCATCTCTCTCTTTCTCTCCTCCTTTTCCTTCTGTGATTAATTCAGCCACCCAAAATAGATTGCTATAATTAATGCTAGGTTACTAGTAGAGCGTAGTCCCTTTCACACAGACAAACATGAGAATTGACAAGAGGCTGACAAAAATAGCACATCCCAAAGTCACTTCCTTTAGTAACCTATATATCACTGGGCTGGTTTCAGAGACAAAAAAGGCCCCTCCCATGTTCTCGACTGGAAGTTACAAGGCCAAAACCCTAAACAGTATATTCAAACACTGCCGGTCAGAGCGGGGTGGAAGTTCAGCCCGTTGTTCAGCAGTCACACCCTGATTATCACAAAGGGAGCAACGCCCTCCACTGCTGGCTGCCGCTCAGCTCGCCACTGATTGGATTACCTTTGACCCCCTCCCTTTGTGAGCCCAGCTGGTCTGTCCCTCCGTGTGTCCGTCTGGCTAACAAAAGGGTGCCAACTTGAAATGCTGCAATCTAACTAAAAGGAAGGGGAAACAGTTTGGGGAGATGAGAGGTTGCCAGGCAATCAGTTGCTTATTCAACTGTACATACTCCTCACCCAAATCCTCATCCATTTCTTACTGACTGCATTAAAATGGTCTGATACCAGCCAAGACAATAGACCTAAGTTTAAAGTCATTGTACCACAGTGCTGCACCCAGGTTAGACCCAGCCCAGGCCTAGAGATTCCTGCCCATGCAGCTGTCTAGCTATCCAGGCAGGTGGTCCTGGATCCTGGGCTAAGCCACACTGTCCCCATGTTAATACTCGGAATGTGACACCAAGGAGTGGAAACCATAGCACTCAGAGGCCAACAGACTGACAGACCCCTGAAATAACATGACTCGCTGTGCTCAAGAATGTAAGGTATGCAATCAGGACACGTGTAAAGAATGTTCACGCACTGTTGTTTATCGATACATGATATGCATACCTACATGTCAACTCAAGCATTTAAACCGTTTTTTTACATTTTAAATTACAAATACATAGGGTCCTCGAGAGATCATTCCTAGCCTGGCTTTGCACATTTGACAGTGGGAGTTTTTCCATGGGTGGGTGGCATCGATGTAAAACTTGTCTTGAGCTGTCAACACTTTGGCCTCAAGGAGGGGAGGGACCTCTGTCTTTCTCATCCAATGGGGTTTGCGAAGGAGACAAGGAGAGATTAGAGAGGATGCGAGGACAACGCAATTGAGATCTACCCCTGTTCTCTGTCTCGGGGCGGAGAAACAGGCCAATACAGCAGATACGCACCACCTGTCAATGTATTACAGTCATCGATGCCTTTCAGACGGGCTGCTGAGTCACATATTTTGCCTAATGGTGACAACACGGCCCCAATGTCAGGGCGCATAAGTATGGCCATGATGGGATGACAAGAAACTTGATGCATCCTCATCATCATCCCCAGCCTCAACAATCATTGGTTTCTAACAAGAGGATGAGTGTATTGTGTGGGGGACATCTGGGGTCAATGTCTGGACGCTGGTCTGGACAAATATCTCAGCCATCCTACCAGAGTATCAGAATCCGCAAGTCATTGTGTCAAAGTATTGCCATAGTATTACCATAGTATTCGGCTTACAAACCAGTCATATATTCTGCATAATGTTCCTGTCGATCCCTCCATACCAGCCCTGGCCTGAGGTCTTTCTTGAATCATTCCTATATGGCCAGAAGGAAGGTCCACAGAACTGATGTGCTTTATATCATTCCATTACAATAGGATACAGTAGGCAAACTACACTTCCTTTCAGCCGCACCTATACTATCCCAGTTGACTGTTCACTTTGCCATATCAAAGGATGCTGACAGCTAGCCTACATGACAGTACAAGGTGGTTCATTGCAGGCATGCGTCGTATAAAAATGCAGGGCGCGTTTTTGAAATGTATTACTGTAGAGATGAATAGGCAAAAACTACTGCCGCACAGAACACGATAGAAGGTGGGTATATGGCTCTGCTACACCGGACACAGATATTTCATAGTTTACCTTTAAATAAAACCCAGATCATGTTTCCACACCACAAGCAGAATACAATGGTATACATCTGACTCAGAACGTAATGATTCGGCAATGCAGAGGGGGGCTTGTACGGGTGGTCTTGATTGAACCATAGGTTACTGCAGGCACCGCAATTCATTTAATATATTACATGCATATAAATAGCCTATTTCAAAATATTATCTGCAGTTATTTTTCAATAGATCTGAATTGTTTCGTATTTTGTTCATAATAATTGATCCTATTTATTGGATTTGAAAACGAAAGACTTCGGAGACATGCACGCGCGAAGATTAATTCATTATTAACCATTAACAATCAACAAAACATCAAGTCCCCATAAATAACGGTATAGGGAATATAGAGTGAACTCACCAATGAGAAGAGTGAATAATTGTGTGAGTCCGTGCCGCCTTTTGTGTAATCCAATCCCAACGAAATATGGAAGAACATGTAATTTCAGAATGGCTTCATGAACATTGGATGAAGCGATGATACCGATGCGGGCAAGTGGTCTTCTTGATGCAAATACTTGTACAAGTCAATCCGTTTATGATAAAATAAAAAAAATAAAAAACAAGACAGAGCAGTAAAGAACGATTTCAATAAATTGTTTGTAATCTTTATGCTTTACTTGACTGTGCACTTACTGCCGCACAGACTGGGTTCCTCTCCCAACTCCAATCGCTGGCCCTGCCTTCTGAGCGAGCCTATTGGCACAGACGCCCGGACATGGAAATTTACTCTACCCATTGATGTTTTACAAAAACACCACGGACCCATGTTTCACACTCTACAGCGCCACCGTGTGATTGTATCATTTTTTAAAAAGTGACTGCGCTATTGCCACTGAAGTGACAGAACTTTTCTTTCAAGTTGGATTATATTAAACCTAAACTGATGTCGAAGACTACAATAAATGGCCTTTAAATGGACAAATGTGTTCTTGTCAGGCAGAAGATGCCATGATGTCCTGCCTTCAAGATTGTGGATGAGAATCTACTGAATGGCTGTGTTCTAAAAAGCTTCCGAGATAAATTCTGACTGTGAAGATCCTAAAAAGTCTCCAGATTTAGCTTCTATAAGAAAGGTTTCATTTTTCCACAAATTACTTTGTGGTTTCAGTAGACATCAGCATTTAGCAAGACGCAGTGAAAAGTGGTGCCTAATAAATAAAATGTGTGTTTTAAGGCCAAAATGTCAATTTTCATGCCGATATAAACTAAAACCAGCTGGTCATTATTAGCACCATTGCAATCCAACTTTCCATTACACAAAACTACAACATCACTGAGCCTTTCCTTTCCCAGTGTATGTGCCAGTCATTACATCTTATTTGATAAATGTCCTTAGAAGCAGAGGTGGAAAAAGTACTACATCGTCATACTCTGAATTCAACCCAATTTAAACAGCTATCCCGTGGCAAAAAGGGCTCCCTTTTAGTCAACTGTTTATTGCAAGGATGGTCACCCACAGAATAATAATTGATTATGTGTTATGGAGGTGGAGTATGGTCCCAAAGTACATGAAACAGAACATCAACACACATTTATGCGGATGCTTTTCTACAGACGGCGTCATCTAGCTGGACTATTTTATCATACTGTTTGAGGACATTAGGGTTTCCATCAAACAGTCCTTTAAAATACGTAGAACAATGCTCATCAACATGCCATGGAAATACATTTACACGACGGATAATAATGCAACCAAAAAAAAGGCAGTGAAATAAACCTTGTATAGAAGTTATTTCCCGGCATTAAATATTCCCCACATTATATTTTGGGCTAAAAAAAACACACCTGTTGAAGACTGCAATAATATCTGAAAGAGTAATCTTAGTAGTGTTACAATAAGATCCACCTCACTTTCAGTGTAAAAATGGCTTTAAGGGAAAAACACTGCCATTTTCAGAAACAAAGGCAACGTTTGTGGTATTAGCATTAAAAATTACAGTTCGATGGAAACCATTGGACCAGGGCACATCAAAAATACAATCCAACACTCAAAACATGACCTTTTCCCTTAACAGAGACACAGCTCAAATCAATTATTTGGACATCAAGTTGGACCATACCTTTACACAATTATTATTAACACTAATCTCAAGTGATTCAAATCATACAAATGCTACAGAGTTTCTTTCTGCCTCTCACTCCTTACTGCCAGACCACCTCACTGAGTTTGAGTGGCATCAAGTCACTGACAGAGTCAAAGTGCTGGGAGTCTGTGTATAACCCGTATAGTGCAGTTACAATATCTTAAATAAACATAGTACACAGCCATGGGAGTTGGACAGTCAGTTCTGCCCACTAGAGTGCAGTCAGAGAGGGTGACCACTAGTAATGACCTTTGACCCTATCTAGGCCTAAATTTAGGCAGCCTTCTCCTTCTCCAGCCGCCGCTGTTGGTAGGAGTTGTAGATGTCCAGGAACATGTCCTTGCAGGCGATTTTGGCACCAAGCTTGGAACAGATGAGGAAGGAGCCGGCCATCTTGCGGTGCAGGGAGTAGGTCTCCTCGGGGGGCGGGGTGAGGCGGTGACGCAGCATGACTGGGATCAGGCTCTGGATCCGCTGCGTGGTGCTCTGGGTGCCAAAGTCAAAGGGGTCAGAGTTGGTGAAGGCCTCGCCCAGAATCATCACCGCCTCCACGTGGGCATCCTGGAACGCCTGGGGAGAGAGGGCATTTCAACACAACAACTCAGTAACACTCTGCATGGATAACGCTTTATTACTTGTTATAACCATGCATGCACCTTTATGGCTTATAATATTATACACTTTAATAAGTCATGGCCCTTTGTTTTTTGTACTAACTCAAAAGTATAGAACAGTACATGACAATGTATATACCCCAGTAGAAATAGAGGAGGGAACAGAGAGAGAGGGAAGGGATGTCGTAAACCACACATCAAAAATGTATGCGCTTCATGATACCATAGTTACCACTGCACAAAACTACCCTCTTACCTTGGCCTCAAACCCTGTGAGGAACTTAAGGTCCTTGGATTTCTCCAGGACAGTCTCCCTATCTCCGATGGAGGCTGCGTGCACCACCTGGACACAGACAGACCAACTTAAGTCATCAAAAAAGGTTACAGAGAACAAAATCAAAGCCATGATTAGATTCTACCTTTGGTAAATTCAACTGATTGTATACGATTTGGAAAGGCACACAGCCGTTTATACAAAGGTCCCACAGTTGACAGTGCATGTCAGAGTAAAAACCAAGCCATGAGGTTGAAGTAATTGTCAATAGAGCTCCGAGACAGGATTGTGTCGAGGCACAGATCTGGGGAAAGGTACCATAAAAATGTATGCAGCATTGAAGGTTCCCAAGAACACAGTGGACTCCATCATTCTTAAATGGAAGAAGTTTGGAACCACCAAGTCTCTTCCTAGAGCTCGCCGCCCGGCCAAACTGAGCAATCGGGGGAGAAGGGCCTCTGACAGAGCTCCAGAGGGCCTCTGTGGAGATGGGAGAACCTTCCAGAAGGACAACCATCTCTGCAGCACTCCACCAATCAGGCCTTTATGGTAGTGGCCAGACGAAAGCCACTTCTCAGTAAAAGGCACAACATCCCGCTTGGAGTTTGCCAAAAGGCACCTAAAGGACTCTCAGACCATGAGAAACAAGATTCTCTGGTCTGATGAAACCAAAATTGAACTATTTGGCCTGAATGCCAAGCGTCACTTCTGGAGGAAACCTGGCACCATCCCTATGGTGAAGCATGGTGGAGGCAGCATCATGCTGTGGGGATGTTTTTCAGCGGAAGGGACTGAGAGACTAGTCAGCACCGAGGCAAAGATGAACAGAGCAGAGTAGAGCGAGATCCTTGATGAAAACCTACTCCAGGGAGCTCAAGACCTCAGACTGGGGAAAACGTTCACCTTCCAAAAGGACAACAACCCTAAGCACACAGCCAAGGCAATGCAGGAGTGGCTTTGGGACAAGTCTCAGAATGTCCTTGAGTCACCCAGCCAGAGCCCAGACTTGAACCTGATCGAACATCTCTGGAGAGACCTGAAAATAGCTGTGCTGCGACGCTCCCCATCCAACCTGACAGAGCTTGAGTGGATCTGCAGAGAAGAATGGGAGAAACTCCCCGAATACAGGTGTGCAAAGACTGTAGCGTCCTACCCAAAAAGACTGGAGGCTGTGATCACTGCTTCAACAAAGTACTGAGTAAAGGGTCTTTGTAAATGTGAGATTTCCAGTTTTTATTTTTAATACGTTAGAAAAACATTTCTAAAACCCTGTTTTTGCTTTGTCATTATGGGGTATTGTGTGTAGACTGAGGAGTATTTTTATTTTAATCTATTTTAGAATATGCTTGTAATGTAACAACATTTAGAAAAGGTCAAGGGGTCTAAATACTTTCTGAATGCACTGTAATTGTTAGGGCACTCGTAGCAAAAAGGTGTCCAGGTAGTCTGTCCCTGTTTCAGTCCATTTTCCTCCGTTTGGTGTTAATGCAGACGACTGAGGTTAATTTACCTGTACGTAATCATCTGTGAAGGCCTCAGGGTAATCCCGGCACGCACCGAAATCCAACAGAATAATCTGGAGACACAGTGGGCAGAGGTTAAACTACATCACATCCCCACCAAAACAACAATCGCCTCCGTACATGTTCATAAATGCGGGAAATATAGTGGTATGTTCTCATGAAAATTAATGTTCCATTTTTTGTACATGTATTCTGTTATAAATTCATTATGAAGCCATTTCATACAAAAACTAGCTTGAAGGTCTGAGTCATGGTATTGATGAATGACAAAGCTCTGAAACCCAAATGGCACCCTATTCCCTACATAATCTGTGCACCCTGTGGGCTCTGATCAAAAGTAGCACACTATATAGAGAATAGGGTGCCATATGGGACATCCCCAGCATCTTGTCACAGGATCACTCGCCCTCTCACCTTGTTCTGCTCAGCGTTGTAAAAGAAGTTGGCCCAGTTGGGGTCCGTCTGCATGAAGCGGAACTCAAAGAGCTCTCTCAGACACAGCTGTAGGATGTTGAAGCAGATCTGGGGGGGGGAGACATTTGAGACCACAGGGGTCAGTTTTTCACTCTTGACCTGCATCCCAAATGGCAACCTATTCCACCTTATAGGGAATAGGGTGACATTTTGGACACATCCCTACATAGTGAGCGATAGTGTCACCACTCAACTCGGGTTACGGCCCTCTGCTGGTCAAATGAGCCATGTGCATAGTTTGGCATCAGGAATGTGGTTTTAGAGCATCCTTTTAACCTCTACAGGATCAGTGTCCTCACCGTGGGCCGGTTGAGCTAACGTGCGCTACAGTAGCTATTACAGTGAAAGAATACCATGCTATTGCTGAGGAGAGTGCACAGTTATGAACTTGAAAATGTATTAATAAACCAATTAGGCACATTTGGGCAGACTTGATACAACATTTTGAACAGAAAAGCAATTGTTCATTGGATCAGTCTAAAACGTTGCACATGCACTGCTGCCATCTAGTGGCCAAAATCTAAATTGCGCTTAAGCTGGAATAATACATTTTAGCCTTTCCCTTGCATTTCAAATATAAAAATATTTTTAAAAACGCATGTTTTTTTTCTTTGTATTATCTTTTACCAGATTTAATGTGCTATATTCTCCTATATTCATTTCACATTTCCACAAACATGTTTCCTTTGAAATGAAATCAAGAATATACATATCCTTGCTTCAGGTCCTGAGCTACAGGTTTGGGTAAGTCATTTTTGGGGAAAATTTGAAAAAGGGTCCGATCCTTAATAATCCTCTCAGTTTTCTGTGGTTTTCATTTCATCCCAATGCCACAGGTGCTGAATCATGAGTGAAACATTGTCTGTTTACAAAGTAAGAACCTGGAGCCATTTTAAACCACACTCTACAAATCACTAGAGCCATCTAATAAATATACATGATTCCTCTACTGTAGAGACATTGGTATATGTGATTCATTGCTTCAGGGTTTGAGGAAATGTCTAATTTCTTCAAATCAATGACAACTGAGAAGAGCACATTATACAGCTGGTCTGCAGAGTCATAGTTTAGCAACCTATCTAATGGTTAAGGCAGAGTTTCCCAAACCCAGTCTTCAGGACCCCAAGGCGTGCCCATTTTGGTTTTTGCCCTAGCACTACCCAGCTAATTCAAATAATCAACTAATCATCAAGCTTGGATAATATGAATCAGCTGTGTAGTGTTAGGGCAAAAAACAAAACTTGCACGCCTTGGGAAAGTTGGGTTAAGGGCAGTCATAGCTACAAAAAGTTCTCCGGTCAGTCAACCAATCACCGAGTTAGACTAAGGGTAGGTAATGATGTGGCCATAACATCACCCCACAGCGCTACCAGGAAAAAGACCATTCACCCATGTTTATTCTCCTGGGTGGAGATCAGAGGTCAGATCTTACCTGGTTCCTTGTCTCCTGGTCCAGATCTACACAGCTGTCCAGCGGTACCCCTGACACCAGCTCCATGGCCAGAACCCTCCTTCCTGACAGCTCGTCCACCACAAATGGCACGTGGAAAAATGGGTCATCTGCCAAAAGTGACCTGAGGCAGACACAAATCAAATCTGCTCAACAGGACTAAACTGGTACATTACTATGAATCACTATACAACAGGCACACAAAGTGGACTACCATCAGATTCACAGTGTATTAGAGAGAGTATCATCTTGATAGTAACTAAACTAAATAAATCTAGAAAATAAAATGAGGGCCAGCATCCCCATCTGAGGAAAGTGGTATTTTAAGTGGTATTTAATTTATAGTCACTGTATAGTAACATTTGGATACACTAAGAGGACTACTATAGGCTATTCAAATTCATGAGCAGTCCTTCTGAAGAGACTTCATGCTTTATGACAGACTCAGAGGTGTAGGGCTTACTTAAAATGCTTGGCACTCTCCGCCTCTCTCTTGTAGTCACACTCCCATACCAGCTCTCTTTGAAGGACCTCTAGACTACTGTCTGCAAACAAGCCTGCAAGAAAATAAATGTCAACATCAGTGAGGCAGCCTCCTCACGGCATTCTCCCAAGCACTTGGGACTTTCTCACTACAAAGCATTCAATACAGAGGACCAATTATTATTTAAGCGTTGAGATCCTTTTTGTAAGGAAAAGCGCTATATAAGTTGAATAAATTCTTATTATCATCATCATCATTGTTATTACAATAGCTTTAGATCTCTGAACCCTTACCCTCTGGTAGAACAAGACTCATCTTCAGCACAGACATCAGGTTGTTGATGTCACTGTGGATGCTCTCAGCTACTCCCGGGTACTGCAATGGAGAGAGAGAGAGATCAAAGACTGTCTGAGAATATCAATAATTGAATCTTAGAGCTCCCATGACAAAACAGAGAGAATTTCTTCACCAGAACAAAACTTTTTTTTTTACAAGTTAATGTTTAACAAAAAAAACACACCCAACCACTAACTAGGGGTCGGGATGTTTTTTTTCATCCAAAGATTTTACAATGACAAATTAAACCTCCTCTATTCATGGGTCAGTGACTGATACCATTACTAAAGCTACCATTACTATAGCTACCATTACTATACTATTGCTACCATTACTAAAGCTACCATTACTATAGCTACTGAACCTGGCATTGGAGCCTGGTTCTCTTTGGATGTCAAAGGATATTTATGGGATCCCTCACCTGGATCTTCATGGCGACCTCCCTGCCATCTTGCAGCATCCCGTGATGCACCTGGCCAATTGATGCGGCGGCGAAGGGCTTGTCCTCAAACGACGACAGCTTCTCCCTCCAGCCCGCACCTAGCTCCTCCTCCAGAACTTTCTGCAGTCACATACCCAGCAGAGGGGACATCAGTCTAGAAGTCCAACACAATTCCAATATGACTTGCAAACAGTCAAATATATGGAATGTCTTTCTGTACTATACAATAACTGAAGATCAAGAAGATATGAGTGTACGCATGACGCACATTCATCTGCCAGGCGGGCATGAAGTCCGCGCTCTGTCGGACCCGCTCAAAGATTTTCTGTAGCTGGGGGTTTATGAAGGAGTTATCTACCGGGAAGAACACAACAAGTGTTAAATTGACCTAGTATACAGTGCATTCAGAAAATATTCAGACCCCTTCCCTTTTTCCACATTTTGTTACATTACAGCCTTATTCTAAAATTGATTAAATATTTATTGGTTTCCTCAATCTACACACAATACTCTAATGACAAAGTGAAAAAATTGGGGGGGAATTTTAGCAAATGTATTCAAAATAAAAAACAGAAATGCCTTATATACCTAAGTATATACCCTTTGCTATGAGACTCGGAATTGAGCTCAGGTGCATCCTGTTTCATTGATCATCCTTGAGATGTTTCTACAACTTGATTGGAGTCCACCTGTGGTAAATTCAATTGACTGGACAGGATTTGGAAAGGCACCCACCTGTCTATATAAGGTCCCACAGGTGACAGTGCATGTCAGAGCAAAAACCAAGGCATGAGGTTGAAGGAATTGTCCATAGCGCTCAGAGACAGGATTGTGTCGAGGCACAGATCTGGGGAAGGGTACCAAAAAAAATGTATGCAGCATTGAAGGTCCACAAGAACACAGTGGCCTCCATTCTTAAATGAAAGAAGTTTGGAACCACCAAGACCGTTCCTAGAGCTGGCCGTCTAGCCAAACTGAGCAATCAGGGGAGAAACGCCTTGGTCAGGGAGTTGACCAATAACCAGATGGTCACACTGACAGAGCTCCTCTGTGGAGATGGGAAAACATTCCAGAAGGACAAACTTCTCTACATCATCAATCTGGCCTTCATGGTAGAATGGCCAGACGGAAGCTATTTCTCAGTAAAAGGCACATGACAGCCCGCTTGGAGTTTGCCAAAAGGCACCCAAAGGGCTCTCAGACCATGAGAAATAAGAATCTCTGGTCTGATTAAACCAAGATTGAACTCTTTGGCCTGAATGTCAAGCGTCACATCTGGAGGAAACCTGGCACCACCCATACAGTGAATCACTTTAGTGTTTACGTAATTTGTTGTTGTACTGCATGTGTGTTTATAGTTTTGTTTAATGTTGTGTTAGTGTATGTAAGTGGTTTTGTCTGAAACTTTGTCCCCCTGCTGCTATTGGACAAGGTCTCTCTTGGAGACCAGGTCTCTCTTTACAGGAAAAACCGGTATAAATAAAGGTAAAATTAAAAAATGGTGGTGGCAGCATCATGCTGTGGGGATGTTTTTCAGCGGCAGGGACTGGGGAGACTAGTCGGGATCGAGGAAAAGCTGAACGGAGCAAAGTACAGAGAGATCCCTGATGAAAACATGCTCCAGAGCGCACAGGACCTCAGACTGGGGAAAAGGTTCACCTTCCAACAGGACAAAGACCCTAAGCACACAGCCAAGACAACACAGGAGTGGCTTTGGGGCAAGTCTTGAAATGTCCTTGAGTGGCCCAGCCAGAACACAGACTTGAAACCGATCAAACATCTCTGTTAGAGACCTGAAAATAGCTGTGCAGCGATGCTCCCTATTCCAACCTGACAGAGCTTTAGAGGATCTGCAGAGAATGGGAGAAACTCCAAGCTTGCAGCGTCATACCCAAGAAGCATCAAGGCTGTAATCGCAGCCAAAGGTGTTTCAAGAATGTACTGAGTAAAGGGTCTGATTACTTATGCAGATGTGATATTTCTAATACATTTTCAAACATTTCTAAACCTGTTTTTACATTGTCATTGTGTATAGATTCAGGGAGAGGAAAAAAATACAATTTTAGAATAAAGTTGCAACTTAACAAAATGTGTAAAAAGTCAGATGGTCTGAATATTTAGATGCAGCATAACCATCGAACAAGTATTCCAAGTAATTTCATCAAAGTTAATGTGGTGGGTGACAGAGGGGAGGGTAGATCACTATACCTTGTATACTGAGCATCTGTCCTATTTTGAGGGCTGCCCCTCTGACTTTGCACAAGGTGTTCACTATCCTCTCAGCATTGGCCTCAGACAAGAGAGGTGAGTCCAACAGGGCACCCTCTGAGAGAGACATGGTGGAGTTTATTACAGTTAATTACAGTTTATTACAAAACAAAACACACTTCAGTCAGTCCAGCCTGGCAGCCAATCGTACAACCTCCAGAGCCATTTATCATGCAGCTTCTTCATCTCAGGGTCTGTTTAAGAGATGCATGGAGAAACCTACCTGCACGCTTGGCGCCCATAGATTGCTTCGCCACCTCTACAATGGCACCTAGTCCCAGTCCGACTGCCAGACCTGCCAAGGAGGCAGACATAAGGAACTACGGTAAGTATGCCTACCACTATATGCATTCACTTCTGAGACACACCGATCACACAGTAACATGTACCATTTAAGATGAGTCACAGAGAGCTTGGTGTAAGTGATCGTATAGAGGTATACCTGACTCAAGGTCATAGGGACAGGGCTGTGCAATGACGTCATGACTATAATAGTTGATTTAAGAAAGTATATAGCTGCATGCTGGCTGGGTCATGTTTCCTTAGACATCGGTTGTATGTCATTCTAGCAATAGAATCCTATAGCTGTACCTAATACAACTTCAATATCTGGGTGTGATTTACATTAATTGCAGTGAAACGCTTACCCCCGAAGTTAACCAGCCTGCTGATTCTCGTGGCAGGGACCTTCCTCTCTCTTGCACGATCACTAAGCTGTAAAAATGAGAACGTTAAAACAGTAACAATCAAATGTGCTAATTTGAGCTAATGCCAAAGGACAACACTGCACTTTAATACACATACATATACACACACATATACATACATACACATATATATACACACACACATATACACATATATATACACACACACACACATATATATACACACACACACACACACACACACACACACACATATACACACACACACACAGTGGGGCAAAAAAGTATTTAGTTTGCCACCAATTGTGCAAGGTCTCCCACTTAAAAAGATGAAGTATTTGGTC
This sequence comes from Oncorhynchus tshawytscha, assembly GCF_018296145.1. Classification (NCBI taxonomy): domain Eukaryota; kingdom Metazoa; phylum Chordata; class Actinopteri; order Salmoniformes; family Salmonidae; genus Oncorhynchus; species Oncorhynchus tshawytscha. The sequence goes on from NC_056441.1 coordinate 56,861,337, forward strand.
ACCTACAAACAAGCAAGATTTCTGGCTCTCACAGACCTATAACAACTTCTTTAAGAGGCTCCTCTGTCCTCCACTCGTTACCTGTATTAATGGCACCTGTTTGAACTTGTTATCAGTATAAAAGACACCTGTCCACAACCTCAAACAGTCACACTCCAAACTCCACTATGGCCAAGACCAAAGAGCTGTCAAAGGACACCAGAAACAAAATTGTAGACCTGCACCAGGCTGGGAAGACTGAATCTGCAATAGGTAAGCAGCTTTATTTGAAGAAATCAACTGTGGGAGCAATTATTAGGAAATGGAAGACATACAAGACCACTGATAATCTCCCTCGATCTGGGGCTCCACACAAGATCTCACCCCGTGGGGTCAAAATGATCACAAGAACGGTGAGCAAAAATCCCAGAACCACACGGGGGGACCTAGTGAATGACCTGCAGAGAGCTGGGACCAAAGTAACAAAGCCTACCATCAGTAACACACTACGCCGCCAGGGACTCAAATCCTGCAGTACCAGACGTGTCCCCCTGCTTAGGCCAGTACATGTCCAGGCCCATCTGAAGTTTGCTAGAGAGCATGTGGATGATCCAGAAGAAGATTGGTAGAATGTCATATGGTCAGATGAAACCAAAATATAACTTTTCGGTAAACTCAACTCGTTGTGTTTGGAGGACAAAGAATGCTGAGTTGCATCCAAAGAACACCATACCTACTGTGAAGCCTCCTTCCATCAGCAAAGGCATAGAAGATGAAACGTGGCTGGGTCTTTCAGCATGACAATGATCCCAAACACACCACCCGGGCAACGAAGGAGTGGCTTCGTAAGAAGCATTTCAAGGTCCTGGAGTGGCCTAGCCAGTCTCCAGATCTCAACCCCATAGAAAATCTTTGGAGGGAGTTGAAAGTCCGTGTTGCCCAGCAACAGCCCCAAAACATCACTGCTCTAGAGGAGATCTGCGTGGAGGAATGGGCCAAAATACCAGCAACAGTGTGTCAAAACCCTGTGAATACTTACAGAAAACGTTTGACCTCTGTCATTGCCAACAAAGGGGAAATAACAAAGTATTGAGAAACTTGTTTTTTTTTCTCATTTTGTCTGTCATAGTTGAAGTGTACCTATGATGAAAATTACAGACCTCCCATCTTTTTAAAGTGGGAGAACTTGCACAATTGGTGGCTGACTAAATAAGCGCTCCCTAACCCGGACTGCGCTAGGCCAATTGTGCGTCGCCCCACGGACCTCCCGGTCGCGGCCGGTTGCAACAGAGCCTGGGCGAGAACCCTGTCTCTGGTGGAACAGCTGGCGCTGCAGTACAGCGCCCTTAACCACTGCACCACCTGGGAGGCTGGTATTAACATTTTGGATTGACTGAGAGAAATTGTTTGTTCAACAATAAAATTAATCCTGTGGAATACAATTTTTCTAATAATTGTGCACGTAGCACGTGTGTGTGTATATATATATCAAATTGGTTCATCCCAAAGATTTTTAGATTTACAATATTCATGAGAAGCACAATACAGTAGGCCTACGTATAAAAACAGCCATTGCATACTTCTTTAGACATGGGGAAATTATTTCCTAATATAGCACAGACCAACTTAAACCCCAATGTCCCCATCATGATTTACACCTACAACATCAAAATCCAGTCAGTGGAACAGCCCACACATGAGATCAAAGACAATCAGGAGGTAAGCCTACGCCACTGACCTTCTGCTTAACAATAGGCCTGGCAAATGCCTGCTTGGACTCCCTGGCCTTCTTGATGTCCTCTGGGGTGAGTCTGGCCACTACTGAGTCATGGAAAAACCTGCTGTGCCATTGCGTCGAGGCAATGTGCAGGAACCGGGCACTTTGGCCGGGCCAGCCTGCTCCCCTTGAACCCCCAGCTGGGCTGAGAGGCGCTCCGCTGGGCATCTCTGTGGCCTCTAGGCCTGGTGGGAATTCGGAGCCCACCGCCCATTTAGCAGCCTCGTCCGGATCTATTTCCTCCCATCCCTCAGCATCAGGGAACACATCCTCCTTGATGGACTGTTGCTGATTATGGAAAAAGTCACATTCAGTGCCTCATTCAATGTCACTCCAGGCAATATACACCATGCTGCATGCAATTGTATTTGGCAGAGTATTATAACACTTTATGTAGCCTAAAAGCTGTAAAGGACATTGAACTGTGATTATGTCTCCAATGTCCGTCTATCTATTTGATGTGTGCAGAAAGGCCCCCCTTCTCTCCCATTTGAACATACCATGGCAGCACCACCCATGACTGTGCCCATCACGCCCTCGACCACCTCCTGGGTAGCTTTGACGCCAGTGCCCAGAGTGGAGTTACAGGCCATTAGCCTCAGCATCTCCCCTTGTGTGTTGGTAAATGCATGGCCAACCTTCCCTGCTCCCCGCAGCACCTGAAACACCTCAGCTAGCATAACTGGAAAGACAAACACATGCACACTTTAAACAATCTAGCTACCAATACATTTAGTCTAAGCTTCGCTTATCATTGAAGATGATTCAGTGAGCATGACATGTAATACAGACACGTGTGACTGAGACCTGCACTCATGAGCTAAGGCTTTAACTAGCTAAGTGACTTACATCATTTCCAAAGACGTTACCGTTTGATTACCGAGTGAAGATAGTGGTGCAAACGTAAAACATTTAGTTGGGTAACGTTGAATGCATACATTTAACCCAAGCCTGTTGTTCACACTAGCTACTATATTAGGCTTCACACCCCAACACCAGAGCTAATTAATCACTTAGTTAACTTTAGCTAGTTAAAATATACAGAGGAATTTTCAGTCACTTACTATAGAAGAAGGGATGCTTCCTATAAACCGTGGAGTAACAGACGGTGGTCCTCTTGCCCGTGAAGTAGATAGACGCTGTTTTGCAACAACTTTCAAACCCGGAAATAGAGCTTTGACTAAATTGACAGACGTGCCTGTGGTCCAACTGTGCCCCGCGAAATATGAGAAGGCGGGCATAATATAATTAGACCAATCATACGGCACGTTTAAATTATTTAACATATGATTAACGGATAGAAGTATGTCCACTGAACAAATCAGAGAAGTGACAGGAGAAGCTACGGCAACCCAATGGCCAATAACTTTTAAAGGGCGTATCATGTTGGAGCAGGACCAAAATGCAAGTGTTTGGAATGTAGTTACAAAATCATGAGGATTGTGCTGATGCTTAGTGGCGTGTATTTGTGTTTGAAAATTTGACCAAGAAAAAAATAAGAAATATAAAATAATGTATCTTTCGTCTCTCTGTCTTTCATAAGTCATTCAATTCACAAGAGGCTGAATGTATCTCATCAGAAAAAGCAATACGAGCGAGCGATACAGCGCCCCTCTGTCTCTGTATGTGTAGCCCATCTATCAGATGCTATGTTGCAGCAGCCAGCCAGCGCAAGCGTCTGCTCAAAAAGAGTACCCTTCGATCACACCGACAGAGGTGTTGCGTTTTAGTACAGTACACCAGGATTATATTAATTTCCAATGAACACTGCGTTTGCAGTGCAGCGTTGCGTTGCAGAGGCATTTGTAGTGCGTTTTGTGTGGTGCATACATTGGATTTATCGAACGTAGGCGTCAAACTGTCTGGTAGACGGCTTGACAGAAATGGTAACAGAAGGCAAATGCTGAACTTTTGTTTGAACACATATCCAGATGATGCTGCTTACTATTTTGCGGAATGATACTACAGTGGGGCAAAATGTTATGCAGCATTTAACTAAGGTAGAGAAACAACTACATATCACAGTCATAGCAAGTAAAACGATTGTTGTTACTTTTACTTTGAATGTTGTTATAGTGAAGGCATGTACAGTGGGGCAAAAAAGTATTTAGTCAGCCACCAATTGTGCAAGTTCTCCCACTTAAAAAGATGAGAGGTCTGTAATTGTCATCATAGGTACACTTCAACTATGACAGAGAAAATGAGAAAAAAATCCAGAAAATCACATTGTAGGATTTGTTATGAATTTATTTGCAAATTATGTTGGAAAATAAGTATTTGGTCAATAACAAAAGTTTATCTCAATACATTGTTATATACCCTTTGTTGGCAATGACAGAGGTCAAATGTTTTCTGTAAGTCTTCACACGGTTTTCACACACTGTTGCTGGTATTTTGGCCCATTACTCCATGCAGATCTCCTCTAGAGCAGTGATGTTTTGGGGCTGTTGCTGGGCAACACAGACTTTCAACTCCCTCCAAAGATTTTCTATGGGGTTGAGATCTGGAGACTGGCTAGGCCACTCCAGGACCTTAAAATGCTTCTTACGAAGCCACTCCTTTGTTGCCCGGGCGGTGTGTTTGGGATCATTGTCATGCTGAAAGACCCAGCCACGTTTCCTCTTCAATGCCCTTGCTGATGGAAGGAGGTTTTCACTCAAAATCTCACGATACATGGCCCCAGTCATTCTTTCCTTTACACGGATCAGTCGTCCTGGTCCCTTTGCAGAAGAACAGCCCCAAAGCATGATGTTTCCACCCCCATGCTTCACAGTAGGTATGGTGTTCTTTGGATGCAACTCAGCATTCTTTGTCCTCCAAACACGACGAGTTGAGTTTTTACCAAAAAGTTATATTTTGGTTTCATCTGACCATATGACATTCTCCCAATCTTCTTCTGGATCATCCAAATGCTCTCTAGCAAACTTCAGACGGGCCTGGACATGTCCTGGCTTAAGCAGGGGGACACGTCTGGCACTGCAGGATTTGAGTCCCTGGCGGTGTAGTGTGTTACTGATGGTAGGTTTTGTTACTTTGGTCCCAGCTCTCTGCAGGTCATTCACTAGGTCCCCCCATGTGGTTCTGGGATTTTTGCTCACCGTTCTTGTGATCATTTTGACCCCACGGGGTGAGATCTTGCGTGGAGCTCCAGATCGAGGGAGATTATCAGTGGTCTTGTATGTCTTCCATTTCCTAATAATTGCTCCCACAGTTGATTTCTTCAAATAAAGCTGCTTACCTATTGCAGATTCAGTCTTCCCAGCCTGGTGCAGGTCTACAATTTTGTTTCTGGTGTCCTTTGACAGCTCTTTGGTCTTGGCCATAGTGGAGTTTGGAGTGTGACTGTTTGAGGTTGCGGACAGGTGTCTTTTATACTGATAACAAGTTCAAGCAGGTGCCATTAATACAGGTAATGAGTGGAGGACAGAGGAGCCTCTTAAAGAAGAAGTTACACGTCTGTGAGAGCCAGAAATCTTGCTTGTTTGTAGGTGACCAAATACGTATTTTTCACCATAATTTGCAAATAAATCCATTAAAAATGCTACAATGTGATTTTCTGGATTTTTTTTCTCATTTTGTCTGTCATAGTTGAAGTGTACCTTTGATGAAAATTACAGGCCTCTCTCATCTTTTAAGTGGGAGAAATTGCACAATTGGTGGCTGACTAAATACTTTTTGCCCCACTGTAGTTGCAAATGTATTTTGTGTCGAAATGACAAAATACCTCTTTATACCTGTATTTGATGTAAATACTGGAATGGTATGTTTAGCTGGAATGGAATGTTCTAAATGACTAAAATGTCAAATGTAAATGTTTTACGTACAGATCTCATATTACTGTATTTAATTATATATATTTTTAATATTGTCACAAATGTATCATTTGTACAGTTCTTTATTAAAAATGTAGTTATGTTACATTTGACTGTGTAAAACCCCAAATCTAGCAGTACTACTTCTCTGAGAATGATGCAGATATTTAGCATGTTGCAACAAAAAAAACATGATTATTTGTCTCTCTGGAATGAAAACATCAAGTGACAAATGCATGCCTGTCATTGAACAAACCCATGCCATGATTAGATAGCTTTGACTGCCTGCTACAAGCCTGGCATGCCCCACCCGCTATGCTCCTTTGATGCTTACATTGGGCCATGTTTGTGCAATGAAAACACAAAACCACCGATACTTTTGTTTAGAATATGTATGCAAACTCTGTACACGGTGGTTTGGTGACCATAAAGCCATTTGAAAACTGAAAAGTATTAAAGATGCACTATGCAGAAATCACTCCACCATTTCCTGGTTACTAAAATTCTAATAGTTTGCTTAATTTCCATTTGTGACAAAACAAGCAAGTGTAGAGAATCATTGTACCATCTAAACTGCTGTGAAATATATGTATAACCCAAAATATCGTACTTTCGGTTGTTTGAACTAGTGTACAAAACCAAAAGTAAAATAACGAGAAGCATAGCGCACATAGAACAGATCTACCGCTTCTTAGACTTGCTTTCAATGAGTGACAGATCTATAACACACATTTCTGAGAATTTGGTCAGGTCGCCCCAAAAAGTTACATATTGCAGCTTTAATGAGAATAATTTATTTTGACAGTACTGTCTGCAACTGTAACTACATGTGGAAGGTCTGGGAGCATGTATTTTTAATGTACACATGACACAGTAAGATGGTAATTACACAATAATAGCTAGCCATAAGAATACATTTACTACAAATAAGATAAATAAATGGTTTAAAGTTCAGTTAATGGGTGTTTACGTGCATGATTCCCAAGTGTGTGTGTGTCTGTGTGTGAGAGATTGTGTGCTCATGCATGGGGCCAAACACTCAGCAGTTCCATCTGGTCATCTGCTCGACTATCAGCTGCTCTAAGCTCCTTATATACACAAACATGTGCTACCATTTGCATGCATGGCCATCATGCATTTGAGGAGGCAGTATAAAATCTTGGCACACAAGTTTCTTACAGTTTTTATTATAAATCACTTAAAAGCATTAGTATTTTGTCAAATCTCAAGCAATGATTAAATCCCCAAATACATTTACAGGACTTATAACAATTGTCTACTCTTTGTACACTGACAGTATGTCAACTTGACCACTTTATTGCAAAATACAAATGTCATCAGTCAATGCATTCAGTTCTGTTGAGAGAATGTTCACACATTGTTTAGACCAGTGGAAAACAAAGTTGCATTGTTGATGGTTTCTTTCAAACTGTAAATACAGTGGGAGGAAAGTTTGTTACCAGTCCTAAATCATATATGATGTAAAGTGAGACCTGCACTTTAAGGACTGTTTGGAGTTCAATGGGCTTTCTAAAAAGCTCAGAGATGCAGAAAATGTTGGGCTACCGATATACATTGGACACATTGAGGGTTCCTTTCTTTTTACTTCATTTGTATATGTAGTAATAATACTGTGAGCGAGAGCGAGACACTATTCTGAGCCTGACTACACTGATGCGGGAGGTAACCACCACATATTTAGATACCTCTCCTTGTAGAGTTGCCTTATTATAAATAATAGAAACAGTCCTGACCAAATACTGAACAGAAATTTGAAGGAGTTAGAGCATCTCTGTCAGGCCTTAGGCCTGTACATGCTTAATGGTAGAATCAGAGGGGACTCTTTATGTCAGTTTACTTACTGTCCCACTTGTCTTGGGACAAGTGTAGTCGATTATGCCATCACTGACATTGACCCCTCCATTAGTGCATTCACTGTCAGACCACAGACACCATTGCCAGATCAACGTGTTTCTAAAGAAATTAACCAGCAATACTCATACATTTTTGTTTGTTTTTTAAAACAGACAACAAAAAAAACTCTACAACATGAACCAATCGTACAGCTGGGCTCCAAACAGTGCAGAGAGATTCATTGAAACGTTGAACTCAAATTAAATTAACTCTATACAGCTCTTGAATAACTCACAATACCAAAACAAAAGAGGTGTCAATTCAGCTACTCAATACATTAATTGCATATTCCAAAATGCAGCATCAAAAGCAAATGAGAAAACCCTAGAAATGCAACATCAGAAAACAAAATGTTTCTGAAAAATGGTTTAATAACAAATGTAAAACAATTAGAAAACACCTAAGACAAGTGTCAAATGAAAAACTACTATCAAAACAATCCAGAGCTATGCCATGAATACTTCTGAAAACCGAATAAAAACACTGAAACGCAAGAAGATGAATTATACCAATAAGACACTTGATGAAATTTAAAACACAATTGACCAAAATCAGTTCTGGGACATTTAGAACAATTTAAGCACAACAAAGCTTAAATTGTTCAACATAGTAGAAACTTCTGGCTGCTTACCTGATGTCTGGAGCCAGGGGCTCATCTCTCCTATTCACAAAAGTGGAGAATTTCTTCTAGAAACAAAATATAATAAGTAAATGTCAAATAGGCTTTCTCCCCAACCATCACACTACTGACCATAAACTAATAAACACAACCAGCCCCCCCCCAAAAAAAAAATTCTGGTAAGGTGTATGACTTAATGAAATGTATGTACACAGAAGTGTTCAATAAAAATAACAAATATTTTCATAACCCAGAGGTGTGAGACAAGGCTGCAGTTTGAGTCCAAACCTTTTCAATATTTATATAAGTGAATTAGACCATTCTCCAGCCCCAGGACACACTATACTATTTGACAGAGGTAAAATACCTGCTATGTGCTAAGGATTTTGTTCTTCTATCACCAACCAAAGAAGGTCTTCAACAGAACCTTAACATTCTAGAGCAATATTGCCATAATTGGGCCCTCATAGTAAATAAAATGTAAAAAACAAAAATTATTTTCCAGAAAGAAAAATAATGTCAGACACTAATATAAATTCACTCTGAACACCACCATGATTGAACGCACACACAAAAAATACTTACACCTTGGTCTGACCATATCTGCATCAGGAAACTTTAATATGGCAGTGAATGCACTCAAAGAAAAAGACTGCAGAGGATTGTATGCAATAAAAGTGAAATTATTCAAAATCAACATCCCAATTAGAATTTGGACCAAAATATTTGACAGCGTAATCTTACCAATAGGCTCTTTGTGGAAGCAAGGTTGCAAGGACCACTCAAAAGAACTGGACTTTAAAATGTGGGACAAACATCCTACATGCAGAATTCTGTCAGATAAATTCTACAATTCCAAAGAAATACCAACCAATGCATGTAGGTGTCATGAAAACGCAGGGAGGAAAATGTGTAGATTCACCCACGGCAGGTGATTATTTAGTCTTTGCAGGAATCATGGTCACATGCAGTGGTCATACACATGTAGGCAAACAGGCAGGTATATCAAAACTAGGACTGAAGGCTATAACTGGATCTCACAAACAATCTAGGACAAGGCTTAGTAGAGTCAAAACAAACAATACCTCACAAAGGTACAAACAGAATGAACTGAACTAAATAAGGAGCTGATGAGACCAGGTGAGTAACTAACACAGGTGAAATGAATGAACAAAAATGAAAGATAGGGCTACGTTCAAGAACACACAGAAACAGAACACAAGGTTGACTAAGAAAATACAGAACCTTACAGTAGGGCAAATTTGGCCGCTTTCCAGTGGTAATGAAAATACACAAAAGATCATAAATATTTTCGCTCCATCTAATTTCAAGTCCAAATTCAAGTCTCCAATTTAAAGCACTTCAAACCCAAGAGCTGAGCCCAGAAACGAGCCCTTTGTCAGCTGGTGTTGGACCTCACCAACCAAGCTGACACCAGTACAGCTCCAAAAGAAAGAATTCCAATAAACTAAATCATGAACCAATCAAGGACTCACTTTACAACATTGGAAAACAATACAAAATCCCAAAGCCGTATAAATTGCTATTTGGCCCTAAACAGAGAATATGAATTGTCTGATTATCTCTACTCTGTCAGAAATACAAAGCAAAGACAGATCCTTACCAAGTACAGGCTGAGTGACCACCAATTGGCAATAGAAACTGGCAGACATAAAAAGACATGGCTACCCAAAGAGGAGTGTGTATGTAGTCACTGCACACCAGGGGAGGTAGAAACAAAGATGTACTTTCTCCTTTACTGTGATAAATATTCCTCACCAAGAGTTTCACTATTTACAGAAATTACTAAATGTATTCCAAATTAACTTACTAAATCCAGAGAAAAAACAAAAATAGAATAATAACACCTACATAGTAAACAATAACTTAAGTATTGGTATTACTATTATTCCAAATAGTAGTGGTATGGGTAGTAGGGGTGATGGTAGTGATAGCAGTTTAGTGACGGTAGTAGTAGTACTGATGTAACGGTGAGGATGACAGTTATAAGTTAGGCATAGTTTCATTTTCCTTGTTTAGCCATTTATATATTTTTACTATTGACTGTTACCACTTTATTGTTATTAACTACCATTTTGTCACGAATCGTCGTATGGAGGAGACCAAGGCGCTGCATGGTAAGCGTACATATTCTTTAATTAAACACTGAACAAACAAAATGAACCGTGAAGCTAATATGGCTAGTGCAGACAGGCAACTAAACATAGACTATGAACCCACAAACTACCCAAGGAATATGGCTACCTAAATATGGTCCTGTTACGACTTCTATAAATGGTGCGGTGGAGGAGTCAAACGCAGAGAGCAGGTAATGTCGTAAGTGAATCTATTTATTCCAACGACAGCGGAGACATAGACATGCCAACACTAGGGCGCATGAAACAACCCGTCCAAAATACACAGGACTAAAACTGTCCGGAAAATAATGCGATAACACAAATACACCAACACCAAAATAACAGAGAACAAGCCCGCACAATACCCAGCGGGCCTCGTGCCCCTTAAATAGCCTACAAACAACACTAACTCAAAAAAGGTGTACCCAATTAAACCCAATAAACAGAAACAAAAGGAAAGGGAATCGATGGCAGCTAATAGGCCGGCGACGACGACCGCCGAGGTCCGGCCGAACAGGAAGAGGCACCATCTTCGGCGGGATTCGTGACAGGTCCCCAATCAGAGACAACCATAAACAGCTGCCTCTGATCGAGAACCAATCTAGGTAACCACAAACATATAAACACCTAGACTTACAAAGTCCCCATGACATACAAAAAACCCTAGACAATGACAAACTAAACAAACCACCCTCATCACACCCTGACCTAACCAAAATAATAAAGAAAACAAAGATAACTAAGGTCAGGGTGTGACACATTTTATATTATTATTTGTTATTCATTATTATTTTATTACAATGTATATTGTATACATTGTTGCTTTGGCAATATTGACACAATGTTTTTCATGCCAATAAAGCAGCTTGAATTTGAATTTGAATTTGAGAGAGGAAAACAGGTTATGTGCACACTGGCCACAAAATGAGGTGGAAAGTGAACTGCACTTCCTAACCTCGTGCCCAATGTATGACCATATTAGAGACACATTTCCCTCAGATTACACAGACCCACAAAGAATTCCAATACAAATCCAATTTGATAAACTCCCATATCTATTGGGTGACATACGGCTATACATGGGCTGGGTTTCTGTACAGCACTTTGAGATATCAGCTGATGTACGAAGGGCTATATAAATAAATTTGATTTGATTTGATTTGATATACTCGGCCTTGTCTCATGATGGTAAGTTGGTGGTTGAAGATGTCCCTCTAGTGGTGTGGGGGCTGCGCTTTGGCAAAGTGGTTGGGGTTATATCCTGCCTGTTTGGCCCTGTCCGGGGGTATAATCGGATGGGGCCACAGTGTCTCCTGACATCTCCTGTCTCAGCCTCCAGTATTTACGCTGCAGTAGTTTATGTGTTGGGGGGCTAGGGTCAGTCTGTTATATCTGGAGTACTTCTCCTGTCTTATCCGGTGTCCTGTGTGAATTTAAGTATGCTCTCTCTAATTCTCTCTTTCTCTCTCTCAGAACCTCAGGACCCAGGACCTCTCTCAGAGGACCTCAGGACTACCTGACATGATGACTCCTTGCTGTCCCCAGTCCACCTGGCCGTGCTGCTGCTCCAGTTTCAACTGTTCTGCCTGCGGCTATGGAACCCTGACCTGTTCACCGGACAGCGATGTCTTTGAAAACATCCATACGGTTAGCATCTCAACCATCGACAGGGTGCTGCATAGAAACTAGATGATTATGAAACGGCTGTACCGTGTACCATTCCAAAGGAATGAGGACAGAGTTAAGGAGCTACGGTACCAGTATGTACAGGTAAAACATATATCTATGTAACTACTTTACAGCAACATTTGATAGTGATACATAGTACAGTAAGCATAAACTGCACAGATTTCCATTGCTGTGGAAGGAACATGCAATATATGTACATTTTATGTCACTCTTCCTTACCAAAACAAATTCAACTGTGTGTTCTGGGATATAGCGTATAATGGAGTTGGAATCAAGTGAACCATCTCACAACTTTGTATACGTGGATGAGGCTGGCTTCAACCTGACCAGATGCAGAAGGCGGGGTCGGAATATCATCGGTCACAGAGCTACTGTGGATTTGCCAGGCCAACGGGGAGGAAATATCCATCCATGTGTGCTGCTATTTCAGAGCATGGTGTCCTAACCCATATCCCCCTTATAGGGCCATACAACACCCAGCATCTACTCAACTTTTTAGAGAGCCTCTACAGGGCTCTCATCCCTATTGATGAGAGGGGTCTGTTTAGAGAGGATTTGCCAAAGTATGTGGTCATTTGTGATAATGTGAGTTTCCATCGATCAAACATCATAAGGCAATGGTTTGTTACCCACCTGAGGATGCTCATAGAATTCCTCCCACCTTATTCACCATTCCTTAACCTAATTGAGGAGCATGGAGGTGGAAGGTGTACAATCGTCAGCCACACACACAGATGACCCTGCTGGCTGCAATGGATGCAGCATGTGAGGACATCACAGTAGACGCCTGCAGAGGATGGATAAGGCATTCCAAAATATTATTTCCACGTTGCATTGGAAGGGAAATATCCGGTGTGATGTGGATGAGAATATGTGGGCCGACAGACAGGAACGTCTGGAGAGACAGCACAACAGGTTTCCTGTGTTTCTTTCTAATTTAGTTTTTTTTTCCCTTTGTGCCCCTTGGGTTGTCCAGTCTCTTTCAATCAATAACCCACATACAGTAATGTGTAAATAGTACTGTTGAAATTGATATATGCCATAGATGTGCAGCCTTGTGCATTTTCAGTAACTGTCATCCAAACTGTAGCCTAAGTTTACATCAGATAATACTGTCAAAGTACACAGTTACATTGACAACATGCCTAAACATTTTGACGACCTTGTTCGTGAACAACGACTCAATGACTTATCATTCTGATGACACTGACATGATCATTGGCATGAATATTTACTTTTGAGAGATGTACTAAGGATTTTTAGTGACTGACTAGCTTTAGAAACATATCTATTGTATATTGCAGTTTGTACAAATTGTTCTGAGAAATGCACTTATTATTTTGCACATGGTAGGGATGATGTGAAAAATGCACCAAAGCGACTGAGAGAAACTGTAATAAATGGAAAGCACAATGTTCAGGGCCATACAATTTGTCCATTGTACAGTATACAGTCTACAATGCACTGTACTACAGTATCCATTCTCAGACTTTCTCCTTCCCACCTTCAACAACCTGTTTGCTCTCTGAACTGGCTTATATTGGTTGTGTCGCATCATCTCTCTCTCTCTCTCTCTCTCTCTCCCTCTCTCTCTCTCTCTCTCTCTCTCTGGTTTTATTGGCATCTTTTTAAGTGGGAGAACTTGCACAATTGGTGGCTGACTAAATACTTTTTTGCCCCACTGTAACTTCGACAAATCTGTGAAGGATCTGAGAGACAAGGCAAGAAGGGCATTCTATGTCATCAAAAGGAACATAAAATTCGACATACCAATTAGGATCTGGTTAAAAATACTTGAATCAGTTATAGAATCCATTGCCCTTTATGGTTGTGGGGTCTGGGGTCCGTTCACCAACCAAGAATTCACAAAATGGGACAATCACCAAATTGAGACCCTGCAAAAACATCCTCTGTGTACAACACCAAATAATGTACCTTTTCAGCTCGGGGGTTTGAGCTTACAACCTTCTGGTTACTAGTCCAACGCTCTAACCACTAGGCTACCCTGCCGCCCCCCAAAAAGGAAGTAATTCCCAAACCTTCCATAACAAAGCCATCACCTACAGAGAGATTAACCTGGAGAAGAGTCCCCTAAGCAAGCTGGTCCTGGGGCTCTGTTCACAAACACAAACAGACCCCACAGAGCCCCAGGACAGCAACACAACTAGACCCAACCAAATCATGAAAAAACAAAAAGATAATTACTTGACACATTGGAAAGAATTAACAAAAAAACAGAGCAAACTAGAATGCTATTTGGCCCTAAACGGAGAGTACACAGTGGCAGAATACCTGACCACTGTGACTGACCCAAACTTAAGGAAAGCTTTGTCTATGTACAGACTCAGTGAGCATAGCCCTGCTATTCAGAAGGCCGCCGTAGGCAGACCTGGCTCTCAAGAGAAGACAGGCTGTGTGCACACTGCCCACAAAATGAGGTGGAAACTGAGCTGCACTTCCTAACCTCCTGCCCAATGTATGACCATTTAGAGACACATATTTCCCTCAGATTACACAGATCCACAAAGAATTTGAAAACAAATCTGATTTTGATAAATTCCCATATCTACCAGGGTGAAATACCACAGTGTGCCATCACAGCAGCAAGATTTATGACCTGTTGCCACAAGAAACGACCAACAAGTGAAGAACAAACACCATTGTAAATACAACCCATATTTATGCTTATTTATTTTCCCTTTTGTAGTTTAATCATTTGTACATCTTTGCAACACTGTACATAATATTACATTTGTAATGTTTTTATTGTCTTTTTGAACTTCTGTGAGTGTAATGTTTACTGTTCATTTTATTGTTTATTTCACTTTTGTATATTATGTACTTCACTTGCTTTGGCAATATTAACATATTGTTAACATATTGTAATGACCCTTCATAAGTGCAGATATCGATTCTGCCGCTTGAGCATGCTTTTGGGGCACAGTCGATAGCACGCTGGACTTCGGGCTAGAAGGTCGAGGGTTCGAGGCCTGCTCCCTGCCTGTTTCATTACAATATGTTTCCCATGCCAATAAAGCCCATTGAATTGAACTGAATTGAGAGAGATGCGGAGGAGTGAGACCTAAGAAGGGGGGTGAGTGGGGCCATATATGCCATATATGGGCACTCCATCGACTCTGCCTTGCTATTGGCTGTGGGCCTTGTGCAGCTGCCTGTCAACAAGATGGCCTTCCTCTCCACCGATGTTCCGACTCCGATTATTTTGGTTGTTCAGAGAACATACCGTAAAGGTCAGCCTGTGTCAGCTCTGAAAAGGTAGCCAGATGAACGAGGAAGAGTGTGAAACAGGATCAGTATAGATGGGTTGTGTACAATTGAAAAACGGACAGTAGGCTTCGATATTAACATTAGGTTGATATTGGAAAGTACTCTGCAGCCAGATAGCTAGCTAATTTACGTGGACAAGTAAAAGATAACCCGAGTCACCTGCACCCCTATTGCTCAATCTGCCTCATCGGTCGGTTGTTGAGAGGAAAACAGGCCTACGACCGTCGGGGGGGGGGCTTGCTAGTAACGTTACTGTCATCAGCACTGTTGCAGGTCAAGTGCTTGCGGATCTACAGGTAAGACGACTGAAACATGAATTACTTCACTTTAGCGAAGCTTAGCTGTATTTAAATTCGGGTCAAAGCTAGTCAACGTCGGTAGCCAGCAACACACAATATGGGTTCCATTGCAATTTTGTTTGGCTAGTCAGCACACAACGTTATATCCCTTAATGCAGTTGACTAACTCGTTTTATTTTCGTCAAAGACGATCTGTTGGTGCCTATCAGTTAGCCGCGCCTTGGCGAGTGTTTGTAATATCAATGTAACAACGAGATTGTTGTTGGTCTTTTGGGCTATAACGCGCTAGCTAATTTAGCCTAGTTAGATAGCCAGCCAACGTTAACTTTTTAACGTTAAGCTAAACTAGCAGCTAAGAAATGAAGTTGGTTAGCTAACGTTACCTAGCTAACATGAGTGTTTAACGTTACCTCTTTGGCCTGCACATCATATAGTTGCTAGTTAGCATATGTGATTATCAGATAACTAACCTAACGTAAGCACACATTAGTTAGCTAGTTAACCAACTTGGTTTATTAATATGGACCCCGGGGGTGAACTTAGTTAACGTTACTGTAGTTGTAAGAATAGTTCAACCACACAGGCTGGATTTCTGTTTCGTCCTATTCTTGTAAAATTATGACATTTTTGCACATTTCAACTGACCATTTGATCAGCGTTAGACAACTGAATGAACACCAATGAGCATGCCAATAATTAGTCCTTGGCTAATCATGGTTACCCATGCTGACCACCTGTAAGTTACAACCTAATGGAAATGTGCCTTTCACTTCTGAAGGCGCTTTGTTTATAGCTAGAGTCCATGTCACCTGTACTTCCTCAGTGCAGTAACGTTTCTCTGTCTATTTAGTTTTTTTCAGCTTCTTGATTTAGCATTGGCTAGGTGACCACGTTTTCCAAATACTGTTAAATATCTACTCTGAATTAAGTTCCAACAATGTCTGCAGAAACAATGAGGTGTCAGCTATGACACCTTGATATATTTTGGTTATTGAAAAATATATTTTGGTTATTAAACTACAGTATGTGAAGTTGATTTAGAATTGCGTTAACAGAATTTCATCATAGGTCCCTGATCTGTCCTACACATAAATACATGCATCATTATGGATATTAAGGTGTTGTATCCTAAATAGGCACACAAATGTAGAAATATGCATATTTGGGTATTATTCTACACACTGGCTATTTTAATGAGACCAAATTTGGTTGGACTGGGCCAAATCTGAACCAGTCACTGATGTCTGTTTCCACATTTGCCCTCAGAACAGCCTCAATTCGTCAGGGCATGGACTCTACAAGGTGTCAAGTGTTCCACATGGATGCTGGCCAGTGTTTCCCACAGTTGGCTGGATGTTCTTTGAGTGGTGGACCATTTTCGATGCACGCAGGGAACTGTTGAGTTTGAAAAACCCAGCAGCGTTGCAGTTCTTGACACAAACCTGTGCGCCTGGCACCTACTTCCATAGCCCTTTCAAAGGCACTTAAATATTTTAGAAGTTCAGCACAGTACATTAGTGTACTCTAGTGTGCTTTACTGTGTACTGAACTGAATTCTATTCTACTCTGCTGTACTGAAGTATACTGTACTCAACTTTTTGTGTTGTGTTCTGAAAAACTTGTGAAACATAGTCTGGACCAAATCTGAACCAATCATGGATGTCTATTTGTGCTATTAAAAAAAAGGCCAGACCGGACCAAAAATGAATAATCTGTGTGCGTTAATCTTTTCTCAAAGACAAAATAAGTAATCAAACTACAGGATGAGCACCTTTGTTGTTGGTGAGCTGGTATCTGTTATTCAACTGAGAACTAGGCCTATACATCTTTATTTTGGTACTTTAGAATCAGAAGTATTGAAATGGAAAGCCTTTGGCATGAAGACGGCAAAAATATTCAATAGTTAAGTTCCAGGGAACATCCATTGATGATCCTGCTTGGTTCAGCCTAAAATCCTCTCAGAATAGCCTGTGTATCAGTTTTGTACTGACAGGGTTTGTATTCCAATGTTTACAGATAAACAACAATTCACCATTTTGGCAACCACTGTCCTGGCCCTTACAACCAACACTATTTGAGTAAGGGGGTGGATGATGAACTCTTTTGGTTGAAGCCAAATGGTGGAAAGAAAAAACAGATGAGCTATAGTTTTAAAAGGAGTGCATCAATATCCATTGCAGTTCAATGCAGTTCTGTTCACTACCAGAGAAGCACAGCTGACAGACCAAACACTTCTATAGCCAGCTTGTCTGCCTGACCTTCTCTTGATGAAGGCACTCTGGGTTCATTTTATCGGGGATGGGTGGAGTCCATTGTTCTTGTAGACGAGCATCATCAGCCTCACCTGCTGCCCGGGCTACTGCTGTATTGTCCCTGCAGGCGCAGCCAAGGCGAGCGCCATTTATCACCTCCCTGCATTGTCCACCATTCCCAAAGCCTCTGAGAGGGAGTATTAGCGCTAGAGGTGAATGAGGGGCCTGTCTGAATTATCTGAGGACAGCCTGGAATTGGAAGAAGAAAAATGTGGTTTTTTTTGTTTGAAAGGTCCTTCCCTGTTTACTGTGTCTAAGTTGTCTTTTCAATATGACATTTTCTCTGTAATAGGAATGGTGTAGTGCTGAACATTCCTTCAATGCCTGAGACTATTCTAACAGTGGTATTTTAGTGGGTGCAATGTTTTCGAATGCTCCAGATAGAAACTCAAGTTTTAGAATTGACATTTTATTCTGTGGCTGTCATGTGACCAATTGACAACGGTTTTGTTTCTATACATTCCCTGGTTAATCTGGAGCATTGTGTTATGATGTTGAGCCTGCTGAATATCCTCCAACAGAAAGCCTCTGGATTGTTTGAGCGAGGTCATGATGGAGGAATGAATCCTCCTGCATTGGTGTGTGTAGTTCAGAGGTGGGACATCTTGGGGAGCCAGTGAAAGACGAGCCTCTGGCGCGGCACTCAGCGATTTCTGTACTGCTGCTGGGAATGGACAGGATTTGGTGGATTATGCAAAAAGATTAAAACCAGCCTTAATTTGCAGGAATTGTTTAAAACGAAAACGGCATTATCATTGCAGAGGTTTCATCATCTGTCGGAATGAATTCTTCATGGATACAGGTTGTCGGCAACATCTGGGCCATGTTTTGGCCCGTGGATATCATTCGAATACAATGAAGGGACTTCTCGTCTCATGTCCTCATATTTTATGTGGACTTTCTCATAAATTCAGGCTACTCATTACCTGACATTAAGCCAGTATAGATGTCTTTAAACATCTTGTATATGATGGGTCTCCTTGCAGAGTTCAGCTTTGTTTAACACCTGGTATGGAGACAAGTGTAAAATAGCTAGCCTATAGGCTACTAGGCCAGTCATTGGTACTGCATACTGCATGCCATCTATTACCATCATAGCATTTTACTATCACCTGTTCATCGGCCACCTTATTTCCTAATTAAATTACAGGGTAAGCCGTCGAATAGCCTATTAATTGACAACGAAGACTACAGCATGGATTAAAGCTACTGACTCCAGCCTCTGGATGACTGGTAGTGGACTCTTTCCCCCCCACCCTCTTCCATCTTTCCATCTTCTGAAGCACTGTTGGCTGGCTGGCTGGCTCTGAATAATAGATACTGGTCAATGGAGGGAATCTGACTAGAGCCATTCAATCATGCACTGGCTGCCACTCACTGCCTATCTCTCACTGCTTCAGGAAGTGCCTGTTTTAGTCACAAAGATGGACTGACGCTCACTGTCCCTGTTACGCCATCCAATCTTTTTATCGGTGGGGTGGTGGCCCAGGGATGTACTTCATACAGAGAGTAATCTGCAGGCTCTTAGCTGGAGCTGTATGATTATAAAGCCCTTAACCAGCCCAGGAGTAGTTCTGGCCTCTGACGCACACACACAAACAGCCTGGGTAGCAGACTAGTCAGACATTCCTATTCAGCTGAAGGTACACATTTCATATTATCATGCTTACAACTGGCGACAAGTATAGATAGGCTAGATATCGGCCTACGTTTTCCTGGTAAGAGTCGTCAAACTATAGTGTTATACTAGTGCTGTCTGTCTCAACTTGTTTGGGATCACAGGATGGAAAGAGTGGGGCTTGTTCAGTCTTTTTACTATGTTTTTTTTTTATATACAGTTGAAGTTGGAAGATTACATACACCTTAGCCAAATACATTTAAACTGTTTTTCACAATTTCTGACATTTAATCCTAGTAAAAAATTCCCTTAGGTCAGTTAGGATCACCACTTTATTTTAATAATGTGAAATGTCAGAATAATAGTGGAGAGAATTATTTCAGCTTTGATATCTTTCATCACATTCCCAGTGGGTCAGAAGTTTACATACACTCAATTAGTATTTGGTAGCATTGATTTTAAATGGTTTAACTTAGGTCAAACGTTTCTAGTAGCCTTCCACAAGCTTCCCACAATAATTTGGGTGAATTTTGGACCATTCTTCCTGACGGAGCTGGTGTAACGGAGTCAGGTTTTTAGGCCTGCTTGCTCTTACATACTTTTTCAGTTCTGCCCACAAATGTTCTATAGGATTGAGGTCAGGGCTTTGTGATGGCCACTCCAATACCTTGACTTTGTTGTCCCTAAGCCATTTTGCCACAACTTTGGAAATATGCTTGGGGTCATTGTCCATTTGGAAGACCAATTTGCGGCCAAGCTTTGACTGATGTCTTGTTGCTTCAATATATCCACATAATTTTCCTACCTCATGATGCCATCTATTTTGTGAAGTGCACCAGTCCCTCCTGCAGCAAAGCACCCCCACAACATGATGCTGCCACCCCCATGCTTCACAGTTGGGATTGTGTTCTTTTGGCTTGCAAGCCTCCCCCTTTTTCTTCCAAACATAACGGTGGTCATTATGGCCAAACAGTTCTATCTTTGTTTCATCAGATCAGAGGACATTTCTCCAAAAAGTACGATCTTTGTCCCCATGTGCAGTTGCAAACTGTAGTCTGGCTTTTTTTATGGCGGTTTTGGCTTCTTCCTTGCTGAGCAGCCTTTCAGGTTATGTTGGTATAGGACTTGTTTTACTGTGGATATAGATACTTTTGTACCTGGTTCCTCCAGCATCTTCACAAGGTCCTTTTGCTTTTGTTCTGGGATTGATTTGCATTTTTCGCAGAAGTACGTTCATCTCTAGGAGACACAACGCGTCTCCTTCCTGAGCAGTATGACGGCTCATTGAACAAGCATGGGAAGTAGTGTTTAAACCCTTTACAATGAAGATATGTGACGTTATTTGGATTTTTACGAATTATCTTTAAAAGACAGGGTCCTAAAAAACGGAAGTTTCTTTTGTGCGCCTATGCAAACTCCGCAAAAGAGGCCCATTATCATCAACCATCATTGCTGTGTTGCAATGGCACATTGTGTTAACTAATCCAAGTTTTTATCATTTTTAAAAAGGCTAATTGAGCATTAGAAAACCATTTTGCAATTATGTTAGCACAGCTGAAAACTGTTGTTCTGTTTAAAGAAGCAATAAAACTGGCCTTTAGACCAGTTGAGTATCTGGAGCATCAGCATTTGTGGGTTCAATTACAGGCTCAAAATGGCCAGAAACAAATAACTTTCTTCTGAAACTCATCAGTCTATTCTTGTTCTGAGAAATGAAGGCTATTCCATGTGAGAAATTGCCAAGAAACGGAAAATCTTACAACGCTGTGTACTACTCCCTTCACAGAACAGCGCAAACTGCCTTCATTGTCTAATTGCTGCAAAGAAATCAATACTAAAGGACACCATTTAAGAAGAAGAGACTTGCTTGGGCCAAGAAACAGGAGCAATGGACATTAGACCGGTGGAAATGTGTCTTTTGGTCTGGAGTCCAAATTGAAGATTTCTGGTTCCAAACGCTGTCTTTCTGAGATGCGGTGTGGGTGAATGGATGATCTCTGCATGTGGCGGTGCTTTACTGGTGAAACTGTTGGTGGTTTATTTCAAATTCAAGGCATACTTAACCAGCATGGCTACCACAGCATTCTGCAGCGATACGCCAGCCCATCTGGTTTGCACTTAGTCCCACTATCATTTGTTTTTTAACAGGACAATGACCCAACACACCTCCAGGCTGTGTAAGGGCTATTTTACAATGGAGAGTGATGAAGTGCAGCATCAGATGACCTGGCCTCCACAATCCCTCGATCTCAACTAAATTGAGATGGTTTAGGATGAGTGAAGAAAAGCAGCCAGGTGAAGCTGGTTGAGAGAATGCCAAGAGTGTGCAAAGCTGTCATCAAGGCAAAGGGTGGCTATTTGAAGAATCTCAAATGTATATAATATTTTTGATTTGTTTAACACTTTCTTTGGTCACTACATGGTTCCATATGTGTTATTTCATAGTTTTGATGTCTTTGCTATTATTCTACAATGATGAAAATAGTAAAAATAAAGAAATCTTGAGTAGGTGTTCTAAAACCTTTGACCGGTAGTCTGTATATAAACAGTACCAGTCAATTTTTATGCGCTTCAGCACTCGGCGGTCCCGTTTTGTGAGCTTGTGTGGCCTACCACTTCGCGGCTGAGCCGTTGTTGCTCCTAGACGCTTCCATTTCCCAATAACAGCTCTAGCAAGGCAGATATTTTTTTGAAGAGGTGGCATCCTATGACGGTGCCACGTTGAAAGTCACTGAGCTCTTCGTGAAGGCCCTGTGTATGTGTAGACACCTCTAACCTCTTCACATTAGTGGATTTGGCCATTTCAGCCACACCCGTTGCTGATATAGATAAATATCACGTGCACTGTGACTTGGTTTCTGAACTGCCTAGAAGCTGATTTGCCTATCATTTGCTGTGCTCTTGCTGTAATGAATGGCTAGAAGGTGAAATTTGATCCAGTGAGAGTCTCACACCTTCCATAGCGGTTGCTTCTGAATCAGCATGTCTCACAAATATTTTTGTTCATTTTTATACGATATTTTTTTGACAGGGACGTCATACGGAGACTAGGGTGTATTTTACAGATGAGCCCTACATACATCAGACACATAAAATATACGAAATTACAAAACCTTATTAACAACAGACACCATCAGAGGTCTAAATGTCTTGAAACAGTCTTGCGCCACTTGTTCCTCTTAAGCCCCCAGTGCCACATTTTTGGCATGGTAACATGTAATGGCACAGGAACCCTGCGTAAACGCTTTTCCTGCAGGCCGAGGCCAAGGTCCTTTACTCTCTCAACATAAACTCCACTTCTCTCCCCTTCTAAAAATAGGTTAGGCATATGCCTTCGTTGCTTCGTATTAGGCAGGTCCTCTTTGAAGCGTCAGGATGGGGATCAATTTTCCTCCCCTCATCCCCTCCTTTATATCTCCTTTCATCTGCCCCAGACAACACAAGGCCCCGAAATGGAAGCCTTTAATTAGATTGAAAACCTTCATGGCGAGAGAATTTATATTACAGTGAGCGTATGTAATGACTAATTGAGTTTAGCTGTTGAGGCTGTCTGAAAGCATGAGTCTTCCTGACTTGTGCACTGTGACCTTTTGTTTCTGAACCGCCAAGAGGCTAGGAGCTGATTTGCCTGTCATTTGCTGTGCTCTTGCATGGCTAGGAGTTGAAATAACCTTCCATAGTGGTGGCGTCTGAATCAGCATGTCACAATTAGATGAGGTCATTTTAGGGACTTAATACTAATGCAACATGTAGAATGCATGGGAAGAAAGTCTCCCTCAAATTACATTTTTAGAAGATGTGTAATGAATCAAATTTGATGAAATCTAGCCCCCGGCTAGATGACCTATGATGGTGAATACTGTAATACTGCTCCTGTAATAAAACTGCTCTCTCTCCCTTCAGATTGTATGCCCTCTTCCCGTGACGGTGCCTGCTGTCTCGCACAGAGAGAATGAGTAACGTGGTGCACAGCAGATGCCCAGCCTAGACGCCGCCGATATGCTTCCCTCCGGCCCGTGATGGACCGAGACACCTTCTCCCACATCCGACTGTGGTGCCCACGCCCCTTTGGCACCTACTCCCAGAACAAGCCCAGAGGTACAGGGGGCAGTGGGGCAGCCCCCTTCCTCTGCAAGGCTGACACTGCGGGGCGCACGTCGCTGGAGGTTGGGGGAAGCGTGGATGGCCAGGAGGAGGAGGATGCTGGCTCCGAGAACAGTCCCCCAGACGCCGACCCGGCCTCGGCACTGCAGGCTCCCTCCACCCCTCCCGGCGCCACTCAGATGGAGGATGGGAGGGTGCTGCTGGACACCTGGTATGTCATCAAGCCGGGCAACACCAAGGAGAAGATTGCCTTCTTCGTGGCCCACCAGTTCAGTGGGGTGGGCCTGCCTCGACCCAGCGCCATAAAGGTGAAAGGGAACTGGGCCACGGACTGCACTAAGGCCAAGCGCAGGCGGCGCTGCTCCTCCTATGACCCCCCCGCCCGGGCCCAGACCAACATTATCCCTGCCACCCCGCCCCCAGAAGCTTCCACCCCAGAAGCCATCCCGGGAGTGAGCGAGACTGACCTGCTGTCCGTTGCTGAGATGGTGGCCCTGGTAGAGCAGCGTACAGCCATGGCCTTGCAGGGCATGGTGACCCAGGGACAGACTGCCACAGAACACCCCGAACACACGCTCCTGCAGGGCACAGTCTCCGACCCCAGCCCCATGGTTTTCCTGTCAGAGAGCCCTGACCCCCCACGCGGTGTCCTGGAGGAGGAGCAGCAGGAGTCGCGGCGTGTGGCTAAGGCCATAGCCCACTTTGAGTCCCAACATCAGCTCCTGGAGAACACACTGAGGCCCGTGTCGGGCCTGGACTCCCCCAGGGAGAGGGAGCGGAGCGGGGACTCTGGGCCCACCCACGGCCGAGGTGAAGTGAGGATTGCCTTCCGGGTATCCAGCCTAGATCCTGGCTCGCAGTCAGAGCCCGCAGGACGGCCCCGCTGCATGTTCATGAGCTGTGGGGGAGGAGGGGGCCAGGCGGGGGCCCGGGCCAACGAGAAGATCACCTGTGATCTCTACCAGCTGGTCAGCCCCACGTCACGGGACCCCAGCCTCCTGCTGGCCGGCTCTCCAAAAGCTGAACCCCATGGGGAGAGCCATACAGACCGGCCAGCCTCCAGCAGCCTGGACCCCAGCCAGGAGCTCGGCTCTGGGGAGAAGAAGTCTGTGGCCCGGGAGAGGGTGACTGGCTTCCACGTGGAGGTGGTTGTTACGGGTGCTGTAGACCAATGTGTGTTCTATGGCAAGGACAGCACAGAAAATGTGCAAGAGGAGACGGTGTGTTTCGCCATGCCCAGTGGGACCGACGGCTCAGAGGACCCCCCTCCAGGCCAGCTGTTCTTCCTGCAGCCCCAGAGAGGGTCTGACGAGGACAGTGGCACCGGCAGCAGCAGTGGAATGTGCTCTTTGGACTGCACCAATAACAACAATCCTGCTGGGGATGCTGCTGACCGGCCGGACTCCCCCCTGGCCGGCGTGGAGGACTGCTCGGACCCCTCCCTGTGCCGTCTCTACCGCCACGTCTCTCACGACTTCCTGGAGATCCGCTTCCAGATCCAGCGGCTGCTGGAACCTCGTCAGTACATGCTGCTACTGCCCGACCACATCATGGTCAACATCTTCAGCTACCTACCCACCCGCTCGCTGGCCGCCCTCAAGTGCACCTGCTACGACTTCAAGGTTCTGATTGAGATGTACGGTGTGCCCGCCACCGACTCGCGCTGGAACCAGGACCCGCTGTACCGCGACGACCCCTGCAAGCAGTGCAAGCGGCAGTATGAACGGGGCGACGTGTCTCTCTGCCGCTGGCACCCCAAACCTTACCACCACGACCTGCCTTATGGACGCTCCTATTGGATGTGCTGCCGGCGCACAGACAAGGACACACCAGGCTGCCGTGTGGGGCTGCACGACAACAACTGGGTACTGCAGCCCTGCGAGCTGGTGCAGACCCGCGCTAAGAGGGAGGACGGGAGGTAAAGGGGCCCTCCCCAGCACCCCTCTTACTCCCTCTAGACCCCACTGCCCCCTGGTGCTAAACTAAAGACAAGGGTTGGGGTTCTCTCCTGTGTTGTCAGCTCTCTCTCTGCTCGTTATCACCTTGTTCTGAGTTCTTAGCAGTTGACTAGCTCCCTACTCGGATGTTAGTACATGTGAAAACTGGACTCATGATGAGTGGGCCCATGCTGGTGATATGGTGCTGCATGGGGCCTGATGCTCAACGTTTCTGCCTATTGGTCAACTGACAGTCGTGTCCTAGCCATGCTGTCAATGCTAGAGCTGACCCCAACTTTACTGACCAGAGGGCCAGCCACTGAAAGTTTAAAGGTCCAATGCAGCTGTTTTTATCTCGATATCAAATCATTTCTAGGTAATTAAGTACCTTACTGTAATTGTGTTCAATTAAACTCGTCAAAATGAAACAAAAATAGAATCTTGGTAAAGAGCAATTTCTCAAGCAACAATTTTTGATAGGATTGTATGGGACTGGTCTGCTCGGGAGGGGAAAACTAGCTGTTATTGGCAGAGAGGTTTGGAACTCTTTCTTATTGGTCTATTAACAAATTGACTACCTGTTGTCACCGGGCAGGCCAAAATCCATCCCACCAAAATGGGCTGAAATTTCAGACTGTGTTTTTAAACCGCTCTTGCACTAAAAGGGCATTTTCACAATTGCACAGTATAATTGCAACCGCAAGGTGTGAAAGTGGATGTACAACAGTCAAATCACATTTTTGACTGCACTGGGCCTTTAATGAATGAGACTAACAGTGTGGGGCAAGAGAAGGCAATTTGATGTCACTTTGTATGAGTTTTGACTGCTTGTTATCAATTATTTTAGTTTTTTTGGTGTGTGAGCGAATGTTTGCTGTTATTTCCTGTTTTTTTTAGGACTGTTCTCCCTCCACCTCTTATTTTTTAGCCCCTCCCCACTAACCCCCAGTCCCAACCTGCTAGTCGGCAGAGGGCAGTCTTTGCCAAAGCCGTCGTTTGCGTCAATGCGGGTGAAAAGAAACACGGACCATAGAGCTCTCTACACCAGCTTCCAGCCTTAACCACACTGGTCCTGCTCACAATCCCGAAATCTGCAAAACCTTGACAAATACAGTATAGAGAACTTTGTTCACTTGACCCCTCTGACTGGGTAGGGGAGGCCACTGTAGGTTTCAGTTGTATAATGCTAATGGGAATGTGCTTCTCAAATAAACAGAAATGATTAAAACTGGAATTTGACCCTTGACATTTCCTTCTGCATGATGACCTGTGTTGGTGACATCTTTATTTTGATAGAGAAGTTGCTACAGGGGCCAGATTGTTCCTCTTTTTCTCCATCTCTAGCAAACACAGCTGATTTAATCAAATTGCATTCTAAACTGAAGATCATGATTAGGTGATTATTGGAGTCAGGTGTGTTAGCTGGGGCAACTTACACTAATCAGGCCCCGGGGGACTGAAATTGCCCACCCCTGGTGTAGGGGTTATTGAACATGTATTGATTTACTTTTGCTTATTTATTGATTAGAAATGATTTGGAAACCATTTGTCCTCCACATGACTCTAGTTGACGCTTGATATATGCAATGGCCACTAGAGGGGAGAGATGTGTGCTAATGTCCAGGTTTAGCACAGGAGTGTGGATGATTTGTTATACCCAATTTCATAATGATGATATTACAAGAAAGGGGCTACACAGAACTACTTTATTTTTCATGAAAAGATGTGTGTGTGTGTGCATCAAATGACATACTAGATTCTGAATTAAAGTGTGAGAATGACCGAAAGTGCACTTCATCAATGGTCACTAGCCCCCTCATGCATAGTAACCCCAGAGGAAGACTGCCACGGCCATCATAACCAGGGCATTAGCATCAACAACATGCTTCCAGAAGGGCTCCTCACTGATGTCAGGCAGCTCTTTGGATGCCTCAGTAACCTCCTCCTCTGTGAGCTCTGGGACCTGAGCGCCACTGACGCCACAGAACCAGCCAATGAGACGACAGATACCGGATTTGGGTTCTTCAGCATCCACTAACAAAGGAAATAAAACAAGATGGGCTTGTTAGACATTGCAGGTGCATCAAGACAATCTACAAATCCCCTCGCATAATAAACTAATCGTAGATCAGTCAGTCCCAATTTACCCACAACGCATCATGGATTTGATCTGCACGACTAGTGGGAGTTGACACCGAAGTGGAAGTATGTTCTCTCATACCTGGGCTGTCTTCAGACTTGTCTCTGCTTTTCTCCTCTGCCTCCCTGCGTGCTATCCTCCCCTTCACTTCTTGCTTCCAGTCAAGGTCATCCCTCTCTTCCTTGGAGTGGCGGAGGCTGAACACAAGACGGTGGAGCTAGGAGAAGAGCAGTTCTATCAGAAATCACTCACAGTGCATTACATGGGTAGATGCATACTACCATAGGTTTATTCATCTCTGAGTTTATAGTAAATTCCCCTTGCATTAATATCTAATGGATGCAGGCATTTGATAAAACAGAATGTTGAGGCACACTGTCTATTCTGCCTACGAGCACTCACATGTATGTCGTCTATGGCCGGTGTACAGTAGCTGACAAGCAGCACCAGGATGGAGGTGCAGAAGAAGAGCAGCACAGCGAAGTAGAGGTAATGGACCCCACACACCAGAGTGGGGCAGTCTGAGGGGAACAGGCAGCTGCCTGAGCCAAACCAAAACTCTGGCACCATACGGCACAGCCCCATAGCTAGGCCCCCCATCAGGCCCCAAAAAGCCCCCTGAAAGAAATAAAAATGTAGTACCAAAGTAAACAGAAGGAAAAGTTCATCCAGTGGTATATGTCTGTATTCACAAAGAGTCTCAGTGTAAGAGTGCTGATGTAGAATCAGTTTGGCATTTCAGATCATAATGAATAAGGTTATATGAACGGGGGGGGGGCTGATCCTAGATCGGCAGTCCTACCTTGAGATGCCTTGTGAATACGGGCCCAGATGTCTCTCTCACATTCATAGGTTACATTGCCAATGCTTTCCCTATGTCTCTCTCAACTATGTCCTCTCACAACAATGTAACTAGAACACAACACACCCTCTGACCTCACCTGCTCATTGACCCTCTTCACAAACACAGCCAGGAAGAAGACTGAGGCGATAGGCGGGGCCAGGTAGCTGGTCACTGATTGGATGTAGTCAAACAGCTGACCGCTCTGGGCCGCCTGGACCACAGGGATCCAGCAGATACTGACGGCTACGATGACGAGGACCCACACTCTGAAAGGGAGAGACTGAGTCAGTGAGAGGCAGACATTTTATTGGAACATACGTTATATTGACCTACTCCAGCTAATGGTCTGGGACAGCTGGAGTTTTCTACCTAAACCAAGTTTTTCTATGTAAACCAAGTGAAAAAAGGCCCAGACCTGCCAACGACCATGAGCTCGCTCTCTCTGGCCTGCGGTCTGAAGCGGGTCCAGATGTCCATGGTGAACAGGGTGCTGCTGCTGTTGAAGATGGAAGCCAGGGAGCTCATCAGGGCCGCCAGCATGACTGCCAGCATCAGGCCCCTCAGACCTGGGGGGGAGGAGAGGAGAGGAGACGGGGGAGAGAGACAAATTGTGTGTGTAAAAAAAAGAAATATAATACGGTAAAAGTGTCACCCAGATCTGAGCGACTAGTTCAGCAGAGGAAAGAGACTTCTCACCATTGGGCATGACAGAGACCACCAGTTTAGGGTAGGCGATGTTGGAGCAGCCCACCTCCGTCCCACACACCTGCTTACACACCTCTGGCACCACACAACCCACCTCATCTGTCAACAGACAGAAGACAGGCTGTTACTATGGAGCCAATAATGTCAGGAGGAAAAGAGGGGGAACACCACACACACATATTCAGGGTAAAAGAGGTGTAACAAACTGTCTCTTACAGAGTCCTTTGCTGCGTGCTAGTTTCCCTGTTCATGAAACTCTCCACTCAACTCTGTGTCAATCCTATGATGGCATATTTTTGGGAACTCACTTGGGAAGAGCACGCGGCTGATCATTCCGGGGAACACCATAAGGAACATGGGGAGCAGTTTCAGGTATCCACACATGATGCAGCCCGCCTTAACATGGGTTAGACTGCGTGCCGCCAGGCAGCGCTGCACGATCACCTATACACAGACATGGGGGAAGATACCAGATCAACTCAACCAACGATTTAATCTTCCCATCTGATCCATGTTGTTTCACATCCATCAAATTTAATTTAAGTATCTCTCACCATAGCAACAGAATGAGCAGAGGGGACATCAGCATTATGTCAAATTAGATCCAGTCAGCAATGTGCAGTATTGAATGGGTCATCTACACTAAATGCACTATGAAATAAACCCACATATGAATTCCATCCACTGTGTTCCTATGAGCTTATTTACCTGGTCGGTGCACCAATACCAGCCACCCACGATGGCGATGCCAAAGAGGACCCCCGGCCAGGGCAGGTCCCCGGTCACGGGGTCCCTGAGCAGCTGGAAGGCGTCGTCTCGGGGGGTGAAACACTGGGGGGAGATGTTGTAGCGCTGGGGCTCCAGGGACTGGTACGTGGAGGGCAGTGCTAACTTGTACTTCTCCAGCAGAGCATTGTAGCCCCCCACCTCAAAAAAGGCTGAGGACAGGATGAGAAAGGAAGAGGGACACACACAAACACACACAATGTCACATAGGGAGCAGAAGTCAAGAGGAGTGGACTGGGAGGTCTATAGTGGGTCTACAGTGAGGCTTGGTCAAGGAAGTGGTTTACTAAAGGTGGGGGTGGATGAGAGAGGGAGGTTGGATGAAGGAGTGACTGAGTGGTGCACTAACAGATTCACTAGACACGGCAGCTAATTGAACATAACCAGTTGAGTCATGAGTTAGAAACATTTATTAAAGTGTCACTTCACAATGATACAATAGATGACAATACAAAATACACATTTTAAAAGTCACATTGTGGACCACTGAAATAGTGTTTTGAGACACTAAATGCAGTCATAATCAAAACATGGTACAGTATTTCATTTGTAGGTACAGTACCCATAATACATGACATCATCTGTACATCATTGGTATCAGTTAGTACACAGTGCATTCAGAAAGTATTCAGAACCTTTCCCCTTTTCCACATTTTGTAAAGTTACAGCTTTATTATAAAATTAATTAAATCAAATATTTTCCTCATCAATCTGCACACAATACCCCATAATGACAAAGCGAAAACATTTTTGCAAATGTATTAAATAAAAAACAGAAATACCTTATTTACATAAGTATTCAGACCCTTTGCTACGAGACTCGAAATTAAGCTCAGGTGCATCCTGTTTCCATTGATCATCCTTGAGATGTGTCTACAACTTGACGTGTCCACCTGCGGTAAATTCAATTGATTGGACATAATTTGGAAAGGCACACATCGGCCTATATAATGTCTCACAGTTGACAGTGCATAAACCAAGCCATGAGGTCGATGGAATTGTCCGTAGAGTTCCGAGACAGGATTGTGTTGAGGCACAGATCTGGGGAACTGTACTAAAACATTTTTGCAGCATTGAAGGTCCCCAAGAACCTGAGCCAATCCTCAGTAAAAGGCACATGACAGCTCACTGTTTGCCAAAAGGCACCTAAAGGACTCTCAGACCATGAGAAACAAGATTCTCTGGTCTGATAAAGCCAAGATTGAACTCTTTGGCCGGAATGCCAAGCATCATGTCTGGAGTAAACCTGGCACCATCCCTATGGTGAAGCATGGTGATAACAGCATTATGCTGTGGGGATGTTTCTCAGCAGCAGGGACTGGGAGACTAGTCAGGATCGAGTGAAAGATGAACGAACAAAGTACAAACGGATCCTTGATGAAAACCTGTTCCAGAGCACTCCGGACCTCAGACTGGGGTGGAGGTTCAACTTCCAACAAGACAACAACCCTAAGCACACAGCCAAGACAACGCAGGAGTGGCTTTGGGACAGGTCTCGGACTGTTCTTGAGTGGCCCAACCAGAGCCCGGACTTGAACCTGATCGAACATCTCTGAAGAGACCTGAAAATAGCTGTGCAGCGACGCTCCCCATCCAACCTGACAGAGCTCGAGAGGATCTGCAGAGAAGAATGGGAGAAACTCCCCAAAATACAGGTGTGCCAAGCTTGTAGCGTCATACCCAAGAAGACTCACGGCTATAATCGCTGTCAAATGTGCTTCAACAAAGTACTGAGGAAAGGGTCTGAATACTTATGTAAATGGGGGGGAAACTATTTAATCAATTTTTGAAAAAGGCTGTAACGTTACAAAATGTGGACAAAGTCAAGGGGTCTGATACTTTCAGAATGCTCTGTATATACACATGAATGCATAAACAAAAAGGACATTTAAGCACCGATAAAGAAACTTCTCCATTTCTTGTTACTCCGTCATGTGTTGAGTAACAAGTGGAGTCAACAAGATGGAATGTGTGGCACTCTGGACACAGGACTCTGAACTTACCGAAACCTGTGAGGCTGAAGGCGCCAGCGATGATGACAAACGTCTGGACGGTGTCTGTGTACATCAGAGCAGCTAGGCCCCCTAGCGACACAGATTAATACGTTTGAAAGTTTCAATGTCTAGTACAGGGAAATGCCTTTCTTGACAACTCAAAACACAACAATGCAATGATCAATAACAATGTATTACTAGAAGAAAAAAAAACACAAGAAAGTAGAATAAGAAATATGAAATGCACAATAAAGTAAATAAGTAAGCATACGTTCCAATAGCATCTTTACATGTACAGGGATACTGGAGTGATAGAGGTAGATGTGTATAGAGGTAAGGTGACTAGACAACAATAACCCAGTTAATGAACAAACCACTGAGGTCATCTAGGATAGTGTCTCCCAAACTCGGAGCTGGGAAACACTCCTCTAGGATACACACACACAATATAATGATTATCTATTCACCTCTAGATGGGTTGAGGGTAACAGACAAAATGCCTGAAGCCCTGTTTTTTTCCCTATGGGTCATCTTTTCCAAACATGCCCTCTCTTTAATCGCGGACAGACTATTCTTCTCCTTTCATTCTCCACATGTCCAATTCTCCCTCGGGCGTCCATTCATGTCTATCCTGTATCAATTCACTGTCAAGTGTCTTATCTACTTTAAGAGTTATCTGTGCTGCTTTGTATGTTCTTAAATGTAGATATATTTATCTATTTAAACAGTGACCCTTTTCTCTTCTTTCTTATTTCACAGACACTAGTCAATGCTACTATTTCGGTGTCACCCCTATCTTGCTTATTTCCTGGCCCCCTTCTCCTCTCTGCTCTCAAACCTTCAAGGTCTCAGCAGTGCGGGGAGGGCTCCTCTGTCTGCGCTTCTTCCTATCTTCTTCCTATCGGTCTGTAGCTCTTTATTAACAAAGTGTCTCACTGTTTGGCTTTATCTGAACTCATGGATTTTTGAGAAAAAAACATGTCTATGGTGGCAATTTCTAAAGTCCTTACATAGGTTGATTAAGGTTATCTTGATCCTATCAATGATCCTGAATCACCACAGATGTCATATATCCCTGTCCACTTTATAATATTTAAATAAAAATCTTCTAGTATTCAAATGAAGCCAAAACGAATGCTAACCATATCATATGCTTTCTGTACTAATGAAATCTCTCCCTTCTAGAGTCCACTGTATTTTATCTAACAATAACATGGGTTAACCTTAAAATCAGTCACATCAATCATTTAATATAGAGTGCCTTGCGAAAGTATTCGCCCCCCTTGAACTTTGCGACCTTATGCCACATTTCAGGCTTCAAACATAAAGATATAAAACTGTATTTTTTTGTGAAGAATCAACAACAAGTGGGACACAATCATGAAGTGGAACGACATTTATTGGATATTTCAAACCTTTTTAACAAATCAGAAACTGAAAAATTGGGCGTGCAAAATTATTCAGCCCCCTTAAGTTAATACTTTGTAGCGCCACCTTTTGCTGCAATTACAGCTGTAAGTCGCTTGGGGTATGTCTCTATCAGTTTTGCACATCGAGAGACTGAAATCTTTTCCCATTCCTCCTTGCAAAACAGCTCGAGCTCAGTGAGGTTGGATGGAGAGCATTTGTGAACAGCAGTTTTCAGTTCTTTCCACAGATTCTCGATTGGATTCAGGTCTGGACTTTGACTTGGCCATTCTAACACCTGGATATGTTTATTTTTGAACCATTCCATTGTAGATTTTGCTTTATGTTTTGGATCATTGTCTTGTTGGAAGACAAACCTCTGTCCCAGTCTCAGGTCTTTTGCAGACTCCATCAGGTTTTCTTCCAGAATGGTCCTGTATTTGGCTCCATCCATCTTCCCATCAATTTTAACCATCTTCCCTGTCCCTGCTGAAGAAAAGCAGGCCCAAACCATGATGCTGCCACCACCATGTTTGACAGTGGGGATGGTGTGTTCAGGTTGATGAGCTGTGTTGCTTTTACGCCAAACATAACATTTTGCATTGTTGCCAAAAATGTCAATTTTGGTTTCATCTGACCAGAGCACCTTCTTCCACATGTTTGGTGTGTCTCCCAGGTGGCTTGTGGCAAACTTTAAACAACACTTTTTATGGATATCTTTAAGAAATGGCTTTCTTCTTGCCACTCTTCCATAAAGGCCAGATTTGTGCAATATACGACTGATTGTTGTCCTATGGACAGAGTCTCCCACCTCAGCTGTAGATCTCTGCAGTTCATCCAGAGTGATCATGGGCCTCTTGGCTGCATCTCTGATCAGTCTTCTCCTTCTATGAGCTGAAAGTTTAGAGGGACGGCCAGGTCTTGGTAGATTTGCAGTGGTCTGATACTCCTTCCATTTCAATATTATCGCTTGCACAGTGCTCCTTGGGATGTTTAAAGCTTGGGAAATCTTTTTGTATCCAAATCCACCTTTAAACTTCTTCACAACAGTATCTCGGACCTGCCTGGTGTGTTCCTTGTTCTTCATGATGCTCTCTGCGCTTTTAACGGACCTCTGAGACTATCACAGTGCAGGTGCATTTATACGGAGACTTGATTACACACAGGTGGATTGTATTTATCATCATTAGTCATTTAGGTCAACATTGGATCATTCAGAGATCCTCACTGAACTTCTGGAGAGAGTTTGCTGCACTGAAAGTAAAGGGGCTGAATAATTTTGCACGCCCAATTTTTCAGTTTCTGATTTGTTAAAAAAGTTTGAAATATCCAATAAATGTCGTTCCACTTCATGATTGTGTCCCACTTGTTGTTGATTCTTCACAAAAAAATACAGTTTTATATCTTTATGTTTGAAGCCTGAAATGTGGCAAAAGGTTGCAAAGTTCAAGGGGGCCGAATACTTTCGCAAGGCACTGTATGTTGCATAGTGTGGAATACATTATTTACAGTAATTTACCATCCCTAAGAACTGCAACTTGTTTCTTTTCACTAATCATTTTAAAGCTTATATAATCACTATTTATCTGGGGCGGCAGGGTAGCCTAGTGATGAGAGCGTTGGACTAGTAACCGAAAGGTTACTAGTCCAAATCCCCGAGCTGACAAGGTACAAATCTGTCGTTCTGCCCCTGAACAGGCAGTTAACCCACTGTTCCTAGGCCGTCATTGAAAATAAGAATTTGTTCTTAACTGACTTGCCTAGTTAAATAAAGGTTCTATCTCAATGTATTTTCCTGCCCTATTTGCTTAAAATATGTCCTGTCCAAACCTCAATGTAATTTAATGTAATGAAAGCATTTTGTGCATAATTTGATCAAACAGATGTTACCTGTGACTGTGTACAGAGCTGTGATGGAGAGGAGGGCTATCACAGCCACATAGATGTTCCAGCCTAGAGCCTGCTGTATGAACACAGCCCCAGAGAACATGTCCACCTGGAGAGAGAGAGATGAGGAGTCAGACTGGTCCACGGGTATGTTTATACCTCAATAAAACATACAGGAGTCTTAGCAATACCACAGATACAATCAATATTGAAGACAATTTCATGATAAAGGACTGTGGGGGACGTTTCTTAGCATGTTACAAACAGTGCCCCATAGTGCTGTCCTAGACCAGGGCTCTCCAACTTGTTCCTGGAGAGCCACCCTCCTTTGGGTTTTCGCTCCAACCCAGTTGTAACTAACCTGATTCAGTTTATCAACCAGCTAATCATTAGAATCAGTTGTGCTAGATTAGTGTTGGAGCGAAAACCTACAGGACGGTAGCTCTCCACGAACAGGGTTGGGGAGCCCTGTCCTAGACTCACTGAGATTTTGGTGAAGATGTAGAGGAACAGAGAAATGACGGAGAGGTACAGACTGATCCTGGTTCCCCCAAACCTCTTCTTCAGGTACTGAGGCATTGTAATTACCTAAGCAATGGGAAATGCAGAAAGTTCAGACAAATGGACACAAATCTCTGCAGTATGCCATGTTAGTTGGCATATAATGGTCTTGTGTAACTTACCCCCGCTGTGAGGTAAACGGGGACAAACAGCCAGCCCAATAGGAGCACGATAAACAAGGCCTGGGTAGAGAAAGAGGGCTCCAATGTCAGAAGAATCTCAATTTCCTGATCAGCACATATTACAAAGTATTGTCACTGTGTATTGTACTCAAAACTCTGTAATAACATGTCATAACTTGTTTTAATTATGGGGACAAATTATACTTACATTCCACTCAAACCCCCCCACAGCAATTCCACTGGCTGCTCCGGTACCAGCAAGGCCCACAAAGTGACCACTACCAATATTACTGGCAAACAGTGATGCTCCAACCTAGAGAGAGAGAGAGACACAGGGGAGAACTGTTCAAGGAGAAACACATCCTCATGATGTGGCATGTGACACTTTGCTTCTGGAAAATCTTATATCTTGAAAAACTTGACATGCAACACATATTGGGACTGTGTCAAAAGTGGACTAATTAAACAAATACCAAAATACAGTTTTTGAGTGGAATTGTCCTTGAACACACATACAGGCTGTAATGTATACAATGGGACTGGGCAAGACAGGAAAGGTGACTGGAAGCTAAAACTAGCAGAAGAAGAGACCCAAAGGGTTAGTTAAAATACAAAAGTTGTCAAAGGGGTTAAAGGTCAAGTTGAACTCACTGGCCACCATGTCATGGTCCGTCCTGCCAAAAAGTAGCCTCCCACAGTTCCACGGTTGGTCCGGAACATAGACTGGAGGACAGGACATTCACTGGATGTAAGCCCTAGGCAGTGGTTTACCTCATGACATACTCTACTCTATTGTACATGTCAATAAGTGGAATATGACCTATACAAATACCCAGTTTGACATAACATCATTATGATAAATTATACATGGAAATAATCATGTATAACTTACAACTATGTAGGCTACAGACAGATATCCAGATAGGTGTAACTACTAACCCAGACGCCTACGCCAATGACCAGAATGAAGTAGCCGATTATGACCAAGATATCAGCTAGATTATTAATGGTCCTCGTCGCCAGTGTGGTCTCAGACGTGTGGTTCTCCATTTCTCAACAAAACTGAAGAACGGCGTCAACGGGCCTAATAATGTAAGACTTGGAGGAAAGGATAATGATAATACGACTGAAATAATACGAGTGTCTATTAAATAGAGGGCTCACTCCCTAACGTTCGATAAGAGAAATGCCAGGTGAAGGAGAGGAGAGAATGGTCAGAGTGGATGGTCAGTAAGACCTTTGGTCAACAGGAAAAGAGACTGACTCAAGGAGTTTATTAATGACAGTAATAATTAACGCAGGCCTCTTCACTTATACACATGGTTTAGTTCTAGTAAAAAAAATGAAAGCTCCATTAGTTCAGTCCAACCTTCTATCGTAAACATGTCGAACAAAATTGATTTTCTCTTCCATGTGAAAATTATTATATTGGTAACTTAATTCAATTGTTACAGGTGTTAACATTTGGTTTACCGTGACCCAAAATGTGCCTAAAGCAAGAACAAAGATTACATCCGCTGTCATATTGGTCTCTGACCAAAGGCTACACAACTACAAAGACCCTGCTGTAAATGTGTTGAGCGAGACTACGAGATGTCTGCATGAGTGACTACGAGACCGTCCATTCTAAATGTGACTCGGGTTAATGATTTCTTCTCTTTTTAGTAACATACACAAAATGACAGAATGACAAACGGACCGATGGACCTGTTGTTGTAGCCCAGAGAGGAACATTGTAAAACAGGAGAATAATCCCAAAAATCTTAAGCAAATATGTCCTTTAATCATTTGATAGAATAACTGTCATCAAATTATCAATTTGTCTTTCAGTTCAAAAACATAAATCAGATTACATGAGTGAGGTGATGTTTTTCTGAAGGGGTATGAGATATTGGGGGGGGGATCCCTTGTTGTTACATTGTTGTTACATACCATAATCCAACGTTCACTCCCCAACACATTTGCACTCTTCACACAGCTCTATGGAGCAAAGGGACGTGCTCAACTAAAATCCAAAATAAACTTGCCCGTCTAAAAACCAAAAGGTGTCAGGTATTCTGAAGGATCTGCCTGCTCTTGTGGTAAGTAAGTAACCCATACATCTGGAAATTAAATCTAATTATGTAGTCTGTAATCTGAGCCAAAAAAAACAGAATTTTCAGAAATGAATTGTATTAAGACCTTAATATTTAAAATTCTAGCATGGATTACACAGTTGTTTGAGCGTGGAGAATTGGGTGCAATAGTGATTACGAAACCACGCTATCCAGTCTGATGATAACACGATCTGATTGGAGGAGTGTTAGGGTGAATAGCGATGAAGAGAAACTGACCAAAAATAACAAGTGTCTAAAATCTAGGTCACGTTTATTAGAGAGAAAAAAGAAAAAAAAATGACAAAACATGTTGCAACGCAAACCAAAAATGAATGTATAGGTCATTGGACAAGTCCAGGTAGGTAGTCCTTCCCTGTTTCAGCTCATTTTATTCTGTTTGGTGCCTAATGAACATGGGGCCCTGGAATCACTGGATAGTGAAAGACTAAAGTTACACGAAAGTGGGATCCTTTGGTGAATTTCAGTTTGGGATAGAAAATAAATAAAAAAATGAAAACACCTCATCAAATTTCAATAAACAAATGTAAACCCTGCCAAACATTCACAACATAGGAATTTAACGGCTGCATAGGCCTATAAATTGGCAAAGGCTGAGGATGTGTGTTCAACAGGCAAACAATTTTCAAACCATTTAAATG
Source organism: Oncorhynchus tshawytscha (assembly GCF_018296145.1). Classification (NCBI taxonomy): domain Eukaryota; kingdom Metazoa; phylum Chordata; class Actinopteri; order Salmoniformes; family Salmonidae; genus Oncorhynchus; species Oncorhynchus tshawytscha. The sequence continues at coordinate 56,900,024 of NC_056441.1, forward strand.
CATTCAAATCATTTTTGAGAAGGACTTGAGCATTTTTGTGGCATACGGTGGTTACATTCAGACGCGAGTCCCTTCCCCCCCACTGTCTCAAGTGTTAAAAATTAATAACATTTAATTTCATTATTGAAAACCCATGAATGCTGTTCTTAGCCACAGCTCATTAGTCCTGCTGTGGCTAGTCATCATCAGGATTGTGGTCCTCCCGAGCCAGTCTCAGTCGGGACAGGATGTGTTTCTTGGGGAACTTGAGGGTGGTACAGCCGAACTGGCTGACTCCCCCCGTGTCTCCGGGTAGTTTCTCCCGTCTCTGGACCCAGCTGCGCCAGCCAGGCTTCCAACAGTACACACTGTCATAGAAACGGGAGCCGTTCTCCCCGCCCAGCACGTATATCCTGCGTTTCCACCTGGCCACGCCCCCGGCAGCGATCCGCCTCGGCAACCCTGGGAAAACTACCGGACTAGGGGCTCGGTCGCTCCCCCCGCTCCTCTCTGCCACCACCGCCCCCGTCACCTCCCGCTCCACCCCTGAGCCCCGGCCCTCCCTGAAGAACAGCACCCGCCCAGTGGCGTCCAGAGGTTCCAGATGGGTGTAGTTTCCATCTATAAACTTTGTGGCGTCCCTCATGTAGCCTCCGATGGCACAGACCCCTCCCCGCACCGCCACCCCTCCTGCCAGGCAGGTGGCGCCAGAGTCCAGTCCCACACGGGTCCATGAGTCAGTCAGGGTGTGATAGATTAGCACGCCAGCGTGCACCACAGCCCGGTTCTGCTCCAGCGTGGTGCCGCCCAGAAGGTAAATGCGGCCGCGCAGGGCGGCACAGGCAAAGGAGCGCAGCGGCAGGGGCAGACGGGGCCCAGGGCCCCACTGAAGAGTGGCCAGGTCCAGGATCTCACAGGAGTCCAGCATTGCTCCTCTGTTGCAGCCCCCCAGGGCGTAGAGTGACTCCCCACAGCCCAGCAGACCCAGCATGGCCCGGGGCTGCACCATGGGCGACCGCTCCTGCCAGCGATCCAACACAGAGTCATACTCATGGACCTCCGTGGACACCGTGCCCCCCCGCAGGATGCCCCCCGCTACGAACAGCCGCCCCCCGATGGCCGTGCAACCTGGGCACAGCAGAGAGCCCAGGGCAGCCAGCTTCTCCCATTTCCCTGTACGTGGGTCGAAGCAGTCCACAGTGAAGTCCCTCTCGTTCAGCGACTCGTCCTCCCGCGGCTTCAGGTCCACACACACAATCTTCTTCTCGAACATGCCTTCCCGGGGCCTCAGTGGGCCTCCCAGGCCCTCCCCGGCTGCCGCAGAGCCCAGCTCCTGGCTCAGCCGCCGGCTCTCCTCCAGGGACAGCAGGCCGGGGCGGAGGTGGTGGAGCAGGGCCGGCATGTGGCTGTAACGGTCCAGGGGGCGGTGCTCGGCCCAGCGGCGTGCCGCATCGTACACCTCTGCCTCAGAGTCTACGCCCAGGCGGTCAGATCCCAGCAGGCTGCCCAGGGTGCCTGGGTCCAACAGGAGGAAGTCCTTTTGGCGGGCCACGCGGGGGAAGTGCTGGGCCACCAGCCTCAGAGAGGCCCTCAGGAGCAGCTGGTCGTGGTGGGAGCGGGCCAGAGAGTACATGCCCAGGCAGTTGTCCACAGACAGGTGTTCAAACAGGAACCTACGGACACACACAGATGTTTGAGGATGGGAAACCAGACAATAAAATATGGCTCTTAAAAATGCTATCAAAATTCTGTCAGTTACTGAACTGCACAGGCTTAAGAGTATCAGCAGCATTCTGGACCAGGGAAAAGACAACGTATCGGTGTCAGGCAGCACTGACTATATAGTTACCTAGAGCACAGGTCCTGCAGGGGCATTACTTGAAGCCGATTGGCCGCCACAAACAGGTCTTCGGCCGTGTCCAAGCAGAGTCCCGCCTCCCCAGTGTAGACGAACTGGATGACAGTCTCCATGACTGACGGCGTCACCTCCTCCAATCGGATCTCAGTGAGACGGGACTCCACCAACGGGCTAGTGAACATGGCACGGAAATACGGGCTGACGGCTGCCAAGAGGACTCTGAAGAGAGGCAGAAGCACGACGTCATTCACATAAGGGTGAGATAGGGTGTAACTACAATGAACTGCAGGACACTGGAGTACTGAAACGGCAGCAGGCATCTGAGTATTCCTTTGTGTGTAGCAACATGCACTGTCTGGATGTCTATAGTACACTAGAATTGAGAGAAGATCATTGACCCTACCTGTGACACATAAACCTCTTCCCCTCCACTAACAGAGTGACGTCACACAGCTGCTGAGCATCCAGTAGCTGCTTCAACCCTGACGGAGAGAAGAAGTAAAGAGTGAGGAGATAGAAAGAGACTTATATGATATAGGCAGCACATGAGTGATGCATTCATTTGGATGTTCCCATTCCACCGGACCATGTGTGACGTAGTCTCCTAAAGGAGTGGTGCTGTCGTCGGGAAAGTCCTCTTCTTCGGAGTCGCTGTCCGAGAGGGGCTCCCCGCCCCCACTGTCCCCATCCTGCCAGGGCTGTGGCCGCCAGGTGATCGTTCCTCCACGGACTGCACTCATCTGAAGATAGTCAAGCGTTGACATAATATACATGGGAATATCAGGAATCTTTAACAACAAAAAACATTATTTCTGTCTCAAGGAGCCAGATACACAAGATGGTGGTCAGTTATAATTATGATTTGATGTAGTTCGATCTTAGTAATCTATTTAAGAGTAATTAGCTCTCAAAGGCAACATTCCCAAGTCCTCTCTCTTATTGAGAAAATCAACAGGGTACATTCAGGAATAGTGACACAAAATGACAACAATGTTGTTGACTTTACCTTGATTAAAGGGAGACTACCCTACTTGGTGGTCCTGTCCTGGGCTCTGATTGTGTGTATGTCACCAGGGGCCAGACAGTTAGTAGCTTCACCTTTAAGCCCGATTGTCTGTAGTCAGTCAAGAAGGGAAGCTGACAGTTGCCATCCGTGTGTCCCACCCTCCGATCCGCCTGTCCTGGTCTGAATGAGTACGGCCTCCAGTGTGGGGTGCAGCACGGCTCATGGTTCTCAGAACCAGCTGCGGCTAGCTAACGTTAGTTAGCAACTGCTGAATGCAGCCAAAGCACCCCTTTCTGTCTTATCCGGGGAATCAGTAAATCATGGCAAGAAATACAAACAACTCAAACGCATTACAGTTGGTAAAAATATGAAAAACTGGTTGTATTGTCCCGGGACCTGCCTGACTATTGTCGGCCGCACAATTCACTTTCCCCCCTGTCCCAACTGCATTACCGCAATGCAATAGTTCAGCTAGTCTCATTGGCTAGCCTTTGAACCGGTGCACGGATGTGACGTTTTGTTTTGGACTCGTTCGTGCGCCTTATTTGATAACTAAAGCAAATTTAAGCGATATTTTGTTTTCTACTTTCTAAACAATACATTTGTTACAGATTTTGCTCATTTAATTTTCAGGTCCCGTCATTTCATTGGCTGTCTCATTTAGTTCCGCCTCTATTTACCAACCTACTTCCGCATTGACACATGGCGACTTGCATTGGCATGGTTACCCGGCTTTGCACATAGAACGTCTTAAAACCGATTTCTAGATGCTTTACAAGGCAGGGAACGAAAGTTTTACCCCCAGCCGCTCCACACATGAGATGCGAAGTAGTCTGTACGAACATGTCCGCGAGGAAAGTGACAAAGTCATTGCCAATGTGGAGACTCGGAAAGGGGATCTACGGGGAGAAGATGTCAGGGAGATTGTAAGCGTTTCTGTATATCCCATCTCACCACACCATGTTGAATACTGTAGATGCAGCCTAGTTACATGCGCTTTGCATGCTCTCTTGACCATCAAGTCATTGAAGTGTCTTTGATGTGCAAGAGAGTTTGCCTCTGTGCTTTCATATGCTCTGTCTGTCATTTGCCTTGAAGTACATTCATATGAATACAGCCTCCCTGGATGTGGCAGTGTAGGCTACTGCATTTGTATCAAGCACATTGCCTGGTCTCTATAGGCCTATGTCAGTGGTGTGTTTCTGATGCAAGTGTGTGTTGCAAGTGTGTGTTTGGCAGCAACTTGAGGTGGTGCTTGAGGAAATCTCACAGCTGGAGGAGCAGAAGAAAGCGATAAGTCACAGAGTTCGGGCTCTTGTGGTCAGTTGATATAATGACAATGATGCCAATAACTGTGCCTCGCAACATTGTTTTCATGTTATGATGAGATATTATTTTGTGGGCTTATTTGTGATCAGCATTTTCCTTCTCTTCACAGGATCAGAATAACAAGAGAGCCCTAGCTAATGTACTGTATGTTCTGTCTTGCCTGCTGTGACCTTATGGTATTTTCACTTAACATCAAGGCTGAATAGAAAGAATACCCTTGTGGAGTAAGTAAACCATTATCTTCTTCAGATTCCTGAGTTCAAGGAGGCTACGAAGGACGATCGGGAGATCCGCCACCGGCTGAGCCAGCTTTACCCCCGAGAACTCTATGGCTGAGCCCTGAGGCTGCCCAACACCACACACCCCAATGTGGTGAGAATACACACCTTACTAGACCTTTAACTATAGGGAGACATTTTTGAATACCAACATGCAGGACTATGTGAAATAAAATAATGAAAATGGTCATAAAAAAACAACAAATTGAAACAGCACTATATACATCATAACAACTGTAGCAGTGATGAATAAATGTCTCCCTACTTTGAAAGCAAATCTGCTTTTTCCTTCTCTCTCAGGGGTTTATACCAATGGTTGTGTCAGACATGCTGAAGGGGGCTGTATTTGTGAGTATCTGACTCTATCCTTCATTTACACTACAGTATGCACGGCAGACATGCATGCATAACAATATTCAAACTGGAAAAAGAGAGTGAAGCATTCAGAGATGTGTGTACCTAGTTTTGAGCCAGTTTTCACAAGTAACATTTCTCCAAACTGACACGTTCTCTCTTTCTTTTTCTCTTTCCTTCTCTGGCTCTCTCTCAATCTTCCTCACTCATACATACAGGAGGGTTGTGAAATCCAGCCTCATGCCCACAGGTCTCAGGTGTACTCTCTGGACCCCACCTGCTTCCCCGACCTCAACCTGGCTGGCACGGGGGAGATGGGCGTAGCAGGTGAGGCCATGAGTTAGGCTGCGATGGGGAGGTTGTGGGTTAAGGTCACCTGTGTGGGTGGGAATGGACATGCCATGGAAAAACCAGAATGACTAGCAGCGATATACTAGTGTGCAGTTGTCGCTGTATCAACAAAGTTTCCTTTTCTCTTCTAGGTTATTTTATGGACCATGCTGTTAACTGGAAGGACCTTCCTGTCATGTGAGGCACTTTCTGTGTATTAGGTTTGATTTGCTGACAACCCAGTGTAACATACAAGTGTATATGTGTTTTTATTAGAGATGAATGGTCCGATTTTTCCATTGTAGGCCTGTGTGCAGTAGCCCATGTTACAGGGCTGAGACAGACACAGGCAGAGAGACTTGGGGCCTTTGCAGAGTACATCACTTCAACAAGGTAATGGGAAACAAAGCCAAATCTTTTAGAATCAACCAAGGACCAAGTCGTCCACCGTATTTGATGCGTGGTGTTGAAGTACCCTTGTGTCCTCATCCTCTGCTTGTGTCTGTCCAGGTGGAGATGTTTGGTGTGACTGCAGATGAGACTGGGGAGGAGAGCTCTCAGATGCCGGAGGAGTTCCTGTCCCTGCAGAAGGAGATCTCCTCCCTGGAGCTCCACTATAGGTCAGTGCTCCTTTCTGGCTCTCTGCATACACTCAATGTTGCTGGATAGATGCATAGCTTATGCTTTGAGTTGCACTGTACAGTGTATTTTGACATTTGTACACACCATAGCCATATATTTACATATACACTACCGTTCAAAAGTTTGGGGTCACTTAGAAATGTCCTTGTTTTTGAAAGAAAAGCTTTTTTAAATTTTTTATTTAAAATGACATCAAATTGATCAGAAATACAGTGTAGACATTGTTAATGTTGTAAATGACCGTTGTAGCTGGAAACGGCAGATTTTTCACGTCCAATTTCAAGAAGGGGATAGTGTGTGCCTCGCAGCCCTGCCCGGGGATGGAGGTGATTTGAAAAGCCAAAGTACACTCCTTTTGAAATACATTGGACCGAACCAGCCCAATCGCATGCCCCGCCCTGTCCCAAAGCCCAGATGACATCATGCACCAACACACTTACATCAACAGAACAACTGAAGCCTTTCCATCTACAGTTGAAGTCGGAAGTTTACATATACCTTAGCCAAATACATTTAAACTCAGTTTTTCACAGTTCCTGACATTTAATCCTAGTAAAAATGGCCTGTTTTAGGTAAGTTAGGATCACCACTTTATTTTAAGAATGTGAAATGTCAGAATAATAGCAGAGAGAATGATTTTATTTCAGCTTTTATTTCTTTCATCACATTCCCAGTGGGTCAGAAGTTGACATACTCTATTAGTATTTGGTAGCATTGCCTTTAAATTGTTTAACTTGGGTCAAACGTTTCAGGTAGCCTTCCACAAGCTTCCCACAATAAGTTGGGTGAATTTTGGCCCATTTCCTCCTAACAGAGTTGGTGTAACTGAGTCAGGTTTGTAGGCCTCCTTGCTCGCACACGCTTTTTCAGTTCTGCCCACAAATGTTCTATAGGATTGAGGTCAGGGCTTTGTGATGGCCACTCCAATACATTGACTTTGTTGTCCTTAAACTCTTTTGCCACAACTTTGGAAGAATGCTTAGGGTCATTGTCCATTTGGAAGACCCATTTGCGACCAAGCTTTAACTTCCTGACTGATGTCTTGAGATGTTGCTTCAATATAGCCACATAATTTTCTTTCCTCATGATGCCATCTATTTTGTGAAGGGCACCAGTCCCTCCTGCAGCAAAGCACCCCCACAATATGATGCTGCCACCCCCATGCTTCACAGTTGGGATGGTATTCTTCGGCTTGCTAGTGTGAGGATTTATGTTTATGCTCTATAACCCGCTACCATATTATGTAAGATTGATTGTTTGAACAGCAGCTGCTTTGTCTGTGTGTGTGTGTGTGTGTGTCAAGAACTGAGCAACATGGTGTGACTGCTGTGTGTTGCAAAACTGTAGATAACAGCTCAACAGCTGCTTTGTGTGTGTGTGACAAGAACTGAGCAACGTGGTGTGACTGCTGTATGTTGCAAACCTATAAATATGCGGGTACAGGGAGGGGAGGCTCATCACGAGGTTTAACTGACGTGGAGAAATACTGAGTAACACAATGACAAGATAACAGGAACAGAGTAGTTGCAGCAACTAGAATGTGATACCTGAACAGTAAGAATCTATACATCGATGGAGGGAGGACTCCAAGAGGCGGGGACCAGCCTGAGTGCCTACGATAGGCTGAGCAAGTCTAAACCACGCTCAGCCTCTACTGTGATAGGCCAACAGAGTTGGAACTACGTCTATCACAGTATAAGAACAGCTGTATACTTACTTCTAGTTAGTTCTCTGTTAACCCTGCGTGGTGACACATTGAACCCGTATATACGAAAATTGCATTTACCATTTATTGCTTACTTAGTTTTTTTCCAACTGCTTACACACGTTTTCAAAACTGTCTCCTTTTTTTCAAATCTCTACACACAATTTCCAAAACTGCGCACACAAAATGCAAAATGCCTCACATCTCCTTCAAAATGTAACATTGCATTCAAAATGACATAAACACATGTCAGAATGAAGCATTTGCATCAAATGGCAAACACTGCTTTCATAATAGTACATTTTTGGATATACCATGTAACACTGTTGTTCTAAAGCTCTTTGGTCTTTCATAGGCGTATATCTACATTTCAATACAATATTCTACAGTGAAAGTAATCTGCTGAGAGGGGTAACAAGTACACTGTAAACACCAATGCAATGTAGAAACAGAAAATATTTATTAGGCCAAACATTACTGTTGTATACAGTAGCATACAACAAAACCATATGTAAACCAAAAGTATATTCTTTAGAATACAGTAAAGAACACAATTGTGTGTGTGGGGTCCCGGGGGGCAGTCACCACTGCTAAGCTACGCTTCATCTCTTGTCCGGCCTGGGTCTGGCCACAATACTTTGTCCACATCACAAGATACTTCCCTCGATGTTTGGCAAGAGAAAACGTATCTCCTAGCATGGCGTATCCAACCTTGGACAGAGGCAACCTCTATGTCCCCACATGCGTCCTCCATTGCCTGGAGAAGCGGCATGCGGGCATAGGGTTGGCGATCACACACTTTCCAGTGCCAGGCTGAGAAGAATTCCTCTATGGGATTTAGAAAAGGTGAATATGGGGGTAGGTACAAAACTATACAAAATTGTGGATGGATGGCAAACCAGTTTTGGACCAGAACAGCCCGGTGAAAACTAATATTGGCCCATAAAACCACAAATCTAGCAGGCTCCTGATCTGGATCAGGGACAAGCATTGTGTAAATTGCATCCAAAAAAGTGAGCATATTGTACGGACCCAGTGTGGCATTGTGATGGAGGACCCCGTTTTGAGTGATGGCAGCACATAGCTATATTACCCCCACGCTGTCCAGGGACATTGGTAATTGCCCTCTGTCCTATTACATTTCTTCTGCGGCGCCTGGTTTTGGTGAGGTTGAAGCCAACCTCATCCACATAAATAAATTCATGGCGAATTACATGGGCATCCAGCTCCAATACTCTGTAAAAGACAAAAGGATATACAGATGAGGAAATATGGTATGTCTGAAGTACTGGAAGTAGTGTTGCATACATACCTCTACAAAGTCATGTCGCATATTCTTGACTCTGTCAGAGTTTCTCTCAAATGGCACCTTGTAAAGTTGTTTCATCGTCACTCGGTGCCGTTGGAGGATGCGTTGTATGGTCGACAGGCTGACAGCATTGATGTTCAATATGGTGTCATTATTCAAGATATGCTCTCTTGTCTCTCAAATCTCAATTACATTGTTGGCCAAAACCATATTTATAATTGCAGTCTCTTGTACATCTGTAAACAAGCGTCCTTATCCTCCATGATGTCTTTGCCTTTCCACTCTGTACAGAATTCAAACACAGTATGTGTTCAGCATAGGAACTGTAAACAATGTACAACAAAATGTAGTACAGCATGATAACCAACCTCATTCAATGCAGTGCAGTAAATGGATGGCTTAGAGTTACAAATGTTTATGCAATACTATGCAGTCATACGTATTTTACAGTACATTACTGTAATGCTAAAATAGTCATTAGATAGTTGCATACCTGTTCTCATTTCTGAAGGTTCGAATTATGGACGCCACTGTAAATCGACTCAAGTTGGGCTGGACTCTCAGTCCAGCCTCTCTCATGGTCAAACCGTTGCCCTAATCTCATCAGATGGCTCTCCTTCCTTCTCTTCTTTGCCCTCGTCGTCTTCTTCTTCCTGTCCCTCCTACTCCTCTTGCTCTCTGTCCATTGTTGGCATCCATTGTTCAAAACAGGTAATCTGACCTTTGACCTATTTATAGGCCTATACTACAGTAAAGCAGTGATTGGTTAGTGATCAGTTAAGCTATTAGTGTTTGCACATGTGAGGAGTGTGTGTGTGTGACCTGGTGAATAAGTGTAGCATTTTGATTGGTTGTGTTTGGAAAAGGAAAGCAAGTCACTTCCTGTTAGATTTTTGTGTTTTAGGTAGAGAATTGTGTGTAGTGTTTTGAAAAAAGTGTTTTATGCAATTGACAACTGAGTCAAAGGCTGAGAAATAGCTTATGGTATCAGGGGCTAATCATTCAGGAGTGAGATCACAGGGTCCTTCACACCCACTGCCTCAAAGTACTAGCACACTGGGATTACTGGGTGAAGAGGCTCCAAACAGAGCTGTAATGACTGTGTTCCTATCCTTAATGCTGGGAAATGGATTAGAATAGGATTGGTAATGAAGCCCAGATGTATAACGTGCCCCTCCAATAGCCAGAAAACACCGGCAAAGATGTGGACAAAATGCTGTGCCCATTAGACTGGGCATTACTTGTCATCAACTCTAAATGTGTAATTAATTGTGCTAGACACTCCTATAATAACACATCATGGAAATGTACACTACTTGTCAAATGACATGTTTTAATCTCCGTTTCCCCTCTTTACATAAAGCATGCATGCCTACAGCATAGCGGGTTATGTGTTTTAATACAAACCTGCTGCTGAGGCATGAGATTGAACAGCAGGGAGTTGGCGTTACCTCCGGTCAGATGTAGTCAACTCAGCTTGGAGCGAGCAAGCCTCTCGTTATCACCGCGTTAGTTATTACGCGTTGACGGGGCATCACTCTCCCGACCTGTCCTCCTGCATTTACCTGGCCCTTTGAGCCAAGCCTACGCGCCTATCAGCTCTTTAGCGGGTCCTTGCTCGCTCGACTTGAGAATAAGGTCGCGGTATTATTCTTTCAAGGTTATTTCCTTCTCTTTAAGGCCTTTATATTCAGATCCTATGGGAGTTTTTATTTTCACGGCGTTGTTTTGGACCTTAAGTGGAGGTAAGGAAAATCAGGGTTTCATTTGTGAGGCTGCTGATCAATCAATGTATGAGCGTATCCAGTGTTAGATAACGCTTACGTTAGCCGAATCCATAGCCTGCCTGTTCTAACAGCCTTTTTAGTTATAGCTTTGCTTGGGACATTAGCCAGAACGTGTGATTGTGGGCTATTGATTGCAGTTAAGCGGAATGTTTATGTTATTTAGAGGATGTTTCCATTTTTATAATATAGCTTATCAATAAAACGGAGGGGATAATGGATTGTGCGACAATTAAACCAAGAGGAGAAAAGTACAAAAAGGTCAATTGGTAGAATATATCTTAGCTTTTAAGATTTAGGATCAAGATAGACTTGTTACATAATTTGTTTCGAGCGCACCTTGTCCAGTCCGTCACAAAATCTGTCCGTTAGCTATACATTTTCCCCGGGCATTGTGACTACATATCGATTGTTATTGAATACATGTGTATTGGAAATAGCCTTATGTAAGAATTACATCATAAATTAAGGGTATTTCTACATCAGCCAACCTAAAATTAAATTATGTTGTCGTGCAAGACGCGATGAAAGCAGGGCACGTACGCTCCTGTAACTGTTAAACCTATTAATAATGCGCGCGGTGTTACAACCATGTACTGTTTGAATATACAAACATTGACCCCATCACCATAGTTTGATGTGACCAGTTTTGCATCGGTGTCGGGGCCTTTCAGGGAGTGTTTTGGGAGTAAAGATGTAATGTTGTGAGAAGAGGGGGGGGGCTCTGTACATGTATTATATAACAGTGTTGTATAAAAATACAACTGAGCTTAAGGGTAATGGTCTGTGTATAGTGAAATGTTTAGAGGCGTTACAATCACCAATGTGCATGTGAACATACAGACAGACCGCAGTCTCCTTGCCAATTGCCTTGTGAATAAAGAGGGTGAAGGGAGGTCTGCCAAGCCAATCAACATGGGATTGCAGCTTTATAGGACCTGTGTCCCAGTTTAGGAGGAAGCATAACACGCGCTCTCTCCCACGCAACCTGCAGCCCCTGTTGTTCGCACGTACCTTTGAATTAAGGCCTACCATTGACCTCCATTCTCAATAACCTTAATGAGATATGTCAGGGGATATGACTCAGAGTCGTTTAGCACTTGTGTAAAATTCATTGGATGCCATGTGAGGCTGTTAACTAATAACATGGACATTTCCACTTCCTTGTTGAGGGAGGATTATAAGATCCTGTCCTGTTAGCTGCTTGGCATGTGACTGTCTTGGCCTTAAAAATAGACACTGCTACTTTTAGGCCGAACAATTCAATTACTTTCCTTTTATTTCCTGGCAGTGTTCAATCACCTCACTATGTGTGTGTTTTTGATTTGATTTATTAGGATCCCCATTAGCCGACGCCAATGGCGACAGTTAATCATACTGGGGTCCGACAATTAACGAAAAAGACATCACAGACTTACAATACTTTACGATTTACATACATTTAAAAACATGAGCATGTAGTGTGTGTGCATCTATTAGTTACACGTACATGTCAGTACATACACACAACAAGTAGGTCACATGGGGGAGAGGCGTTGTGCCGGGAGGTGTTGCTTTAATTGTTTGTTGAAAGCAGGTTTGCTGTCCATTTGCGCTATATGAGATGGAAGGGAGCTCCATGCACTCATGGCTCTGTATAATAAAAATCTAATCAAATCAAATGTTTGTTTTTTTGTCACATGCGCCGAATACAACAGGTAGACCTTACCTTGAAATGCTTACTTACAAGCCCTTAACCAACAATGCAGTTAAGAAAAAATATTTACTCAATAAACTAAAATAAAAAAAATAAGAGACACAATAAAATAACTATAATGAGACTATATACAATGGGTATCAGTACCAAGTCAATGTGCGGGGGTACAAGTTAGTCGAGGTAATTGAGGTAATATGTACATGTAGGTAGGGGTAAAGTGACTATGCATAGATAATAGATAACTGTTTTCTTGAATTTGTTCTGGACCTGGGGACAGTGAAAAGACCCCTGGTGGCATGTCTGGTGGAGTAAGTGTGTGTGTCAGTGCTGTGTGTAAATTGACTATGCAAACAATTTGGAATTTCCAACACATGAATGTTTCTTATAAAAAACAAGAAGTGATGCAGTCTGTCTTTCCTCAACTCTTAGACAAGTGAGACTGGCATGCATAGTATTAATATTAGCCCTCTGATTACAATGAAGAGCAAGAAGTGCCGCTCTGTTCTGGACCAGCTTAACTAGGTTTTTCTTTGCAGCACTCGACCATATGACTGGACAATAATCAAGATAAGATAAAACTAGAGCCTGCAGGACTTGCTTTGTGGGTGTGGTGTCAAAAAAGCAGCACATTTCTTTATTATGGACAGATGTCTCCTCATCTTTACAACCATTTAAACTATATGTTTTTACCATGATCATTTACAATCTAAGGTAATGCCAAGTAATGTAGTCTCCTCAACTTGTTCAAAAGCCATACCATTTATTACCAGATTCAGCTGAGGTCTTGTAATGGGTGTGTGTTGGTGGGAGGGAAGTCAGGCGCAGGAGACCGAACTTGGTATAAAAGGAGTCGTTTTATAAGTGCTCACAAAACTCTGAAAACCAAAATACACAAAATAATAAAAGTGGGTACAAAACCCGTCGCACACCAAAACATAACTTGCACATAACATACAATCAAACAATCTCCTACAAGGACATGAGGGGAAACAGAGGGTTAAATACACAACATGTAATTGATGGGATTGGAACCAGATGTGAAGGAAGACAAGACAAAACCAATGGAAAATGAAAATGGATCAGCGATGGCTAGAAGGTCGGTGAAGTCGACCGCCGAACACCGCCCGAACAAGGGGAGGGACCGACTTCGGTGGAAGTCGTGACGGGTCTAGAATTTAGGGAATGATTTGTACAAAATACAATGCTCTTTGTTTGAGAGATATTCAGGACCAATTTATTACGGGCCACCAGGGGTCAAAGAAGATTACATTTCTTACGGTACGGGACACCCACGTGCGCGCATGCATTTTTTTTATACTACAAAAATTACAGGGCAGCCTAATCTGCTGACACTGACAAACAGATCAATGAAAACGATGTTGTCTGATCCATATAATCGCCCTACAAAAAGGGGAGACACAAATACAATATGACGTTCATCTAACCTGGAGGAGGAAATTCTTCTACAAAAACAAACAAAAGTGGCACTAAAACACAGATTGGAGTCTTTTCATTCTCATCTCTTTACAGCGGTAGCCATTTGCTTTCCAAACAGGGTTTCCGTGATTATATTTTTCAATATTGCGATATGCCTGGCTGGGCCTCTGCTTTTCACTGATAGTCGCAACTCAACAATCATCTATTTGATATTTGCAGGGCGCACTGCAATTCACAAAGTTTCTCATGCGGTTGACATGTAGTAATGTTAAATAATGGTGTAATAGCCTATATTTTTGGGGGGCATGTTGTATTAATTGTGATAGGCTCACGTTTTACCAGTAGGCATACCCCCACTACCGTACCGGACCGCACCGCCTTACTTTTACCCCTGCTGTCCACCCATTCCAAATCTGACTTCAAGCCTCTGTTAATGGTTTCAGTGACTTCATTAGCTATGGTTGCTGACATGTATATGGTTGAATCATCAGCCTACATGGACACACATGCTTTTTTAAATACCAGTGGCAGGTCATTGGTCAAAATAGAAAAGAGTTGAGGGCCTACAGTGCTGCCCTGCAGTACACCACACTTTACATGTTTGACATTAGAGAAGTGTCCATTAAAGAAAACCCTTTGAGTTTTATTATATAGATAGCTCTGAATCCACAGTATGGCAGAGGTGGAAAAGCCATAACACATACATTTTTTCAACAACAGGTTATCGTCAATAATACACTATATATACAAAAGTAAGTGGACACCCCTTCAAATGAGTGGATTCGGCTATTTCAGCCACGCCTGTTGCTGACCGGTGTTTAAAATCGAGCACACAGCCATGCAATCTCCATAGACAAATATTTTCAGTAGAATGGCCTTACTGAAGAGGTCAGTGATGTTCGATCTGGCGCCGTCATAGGATGTCACCTTTCCAACAAATAAATTAGTCAGATTTATGCCCTGCTAGAGCTACCCCGGTCACCTGTAAGTGCTGTTATTGTGAAGTGGGAATTTCTAGGAGCCACAATGGCTCAGGCATGAAGTGGTAAGCCACACAAGCTCACAGAATGGGACTACAGAGTGCTGAAGAGCGCAGCCCGTAAAAATAGTCTGTCCTCGATTGCAACACTCACTACTGAGTTCCAAAGTGCCCCAATGCATACAGTTTGGTGGAGGAGGAATAATGGAATATTTCATGGTTCAAGCTAGGCCCCTTAGTTCCAGTGAAGGGAAATCTTAACACTACAGCATACAATGACATTCTAGACGATTCTGCAATTCCAACTTTGTGGCAACAGTTTTGGGAAAGCCCTTTCCTGTTTCAGCATGACAATGCCCCTGTGCACAAAGCAAGGTCCATACAGAAATGCTTTGTTGAAATCGGTGTGGAAGAACTTGGTTGGCCTGCACAGAGCCCTGATCTCAACGCCATCGAACAACTTTGGGATGAATTGGAACACCGACTGCGAGCCAGGTCTAATTGCCCAACATCAGTGCCCAACCTCACTAATGCTCTTGTGGCTGAATGGAAGCAAGTGCTCGCAGCAATGTTCCAACATCTAGTGGAAACCCTTCCCAGAAGAGTGGAGGCAGTTATAGCAACAAAGGGGGTACCAACTCCATATTAATGCCCATGATTTTGGAATGAGCTGTTCGGCGAGCAGGTGTCCACATACTCAAAGGCTTCACTGAAATCTAACATTACGCCTCCCACAAGCTTGGTATTATCAGTTTCTTTCAACCAATCATCAGTCATTTGTGTTAGTGTAGTACATGTTTGGTGCCCTTTCTAAGAATTCTGAAAGTCTGTTGTTAATTTCTTTACAGAGAAATAGCATTCTGTTTGGCCAAACACAATTTCTTCCAACAGTTTGCTAAGAGCTGGCAGCACAACCTGGTCTCAGAGCATTTCATATTATTCTGTATGTAAATCAGTGACACTCCATTTAGTTTGATAAGTTACAATCGTATGCTATGTATTCATTTGTGTATGTCCATCTCCCATTTCGTATGATATGTTATGAATTACAATTTGCATTATATGTTACGAATTCGCAAAACGTACAATATGTTATGACTTTGCAAAACATATGATATGTTACGAATTCTAGCTAGGTGGCTAACGTTATCTAGCTGGCTAATGTTTGCTAGGTTATGGTTCAGGTTAGGGTTAAGTTTAAGAGTTAGGTTAAAGGGTAAGGGTTAGCTAAAAGGGTTAAGATTAGGGGAAGGGTTAGCTAAAATGCTAAGTAGTTGCAAAGTAGCTAAAAAGTAGTAGAGTATTTGCTAATTAGCTAAATTGCTAAAGTTGTAGATGATGAGATTTGAACTCAAAACCAACCACCCTACTTAAGTAATTATCTGTTTTATGTAACGTCACATATTATACTAATCTGAGTGTCCCAGATTTACGTTTACTATGTTACGTCTAGTCTAAGAGATCAGGCTGGGCAGCAAGCTGATAGGTCTAGTGTTTGAACCAGTAAAGGCCGCTTTACCACTCTTGGGTAATGGAATGAATTTGGCATCCCTCCAGGCCTGAGGACAAACACTTTCCTCAAGGCTCAGATTAAAGATATGACAGATAGGAGCGGCTATAGAGTCAGCAACCATCTTTAGTAGCTTTCCATCTATATAAGTGTTCAATGCCAAGAGGGTTGTCATTATTGAATCATAACAATAATTTTTCCTCCTCTCCCACATTAACTTTACAAAATACAAACTTGCAATGATTTTCTTTCATTATTTGTATTTTTATGAATGAATACGATGGCTCACAGTTCGCTGTAAGCATTTCCTGCATAAGTTGGCCCACTTTGCCAATTAACTAATCATTCAAATATTATAATTGGCAACATCAAATGGTTTCAGCCAGTCGGATGTGAAGCCAGACTTATTAGCCACTCCTTTTGCCCCAACTCTTTCAACCATACAGTTTTTCAGTTCCTCGTCAATCCATGGAGCCTTAACAGTTCTAACAGTCAGTTTCTTAACAGGTTCATCAGTAATTGGAAGGAGCAATTTCATAAATTCATCAAGTGCAGCACCTGGATGCTCCTTATTTATCACATCAGACCAACAAATATGTTTAACATCATCCACAAGAGTCACAGCAAAATAATTTGTGTGATCTCATAAACAATATTTTAGGCCCGGCTTTTGGAACTTTGGCTTTCCTGGATATAGCCTCTATACTGTGATCATTGCATCCAATGGGTACAGATACAGCTTTAGAACAAAGTTCTACAGTATTAGTAAAAATGTGATCGATACATGTGGATGATCTTGTTCATGTAGTGTTTGTAAACACCCTGGTAGGTTGATTAATAACCTGAACCAGATTACAAGCACTGGTTACAGTGAGAAGCTTCCTCTTGAGAGGACAGATTAATGAAAACCAGTCAATATTCAGGTCCCCAAGAAAGAAGACCTCTCTGTTTATATCACATACACTATCAAGCATTTCACACACATTATTTAGATACTAACTGTTAGCACATGGTGGCCTATAGCAACACCCCAAAATAATAAGCTTTAGATGAAAGTGAACCTGTAACCACAACACTTAAATAACATTTGACATGAGATATTCTCTAAGCATTGCAGGGATATGGATCTGAATATATATATACAGCAACACCTCCCCCATAAGCATTCCTGTCTCTTCTATAGATGTTATATATTTATCTTGCTACTGCTGTTTCATCAAAGGAATTATTTTATTGAGTCTCAGAAATGGCTAATATATGATGTTATCTGATGTTAGCAAGTTATTGATTTCATGAAACTTATTTATTTTTAATTATAAATTTTTTTGAACTTTTTACCCCATTTTCTCCCCAACTGGTAGTTATAGTCTTGTCCTATCGCTGCAACTCCCGTATTGACACGGGAGAGGCGAAGGTCGAGAGCCATGCGTCCCCCGAAACACAACCTTGCCAAGCCGCACTGCTTCTTGACACACTGCTCACTTAACACGGAAGCCAGCCACACCAATGTGTCGGAGGAAACACCGTACAACTGGCGACCGTGTCAGTGGGCATGCGCACGGCCCTCCACAGGAGTCGCTAGAGCGCGATGAGACAAGGACATCCCTGCCGGCCAAACCCTCCCCTAACCCAGACAACGCTGGTCCAATTGTGCGCCGCCTCATGGGTTTCTCAGTCGCGGCTAGCTGAGACACAGAATTGAACCCGGATCTGCAGTGACGCCTCAAGCACTGCGATGCAGTGCCTTAGACCGCTGCGCCTCTTGGGAGGCCTCATGAACATTATTTCTAAGGCTACATATGTTATCAGAGATAGACACAATGTGTAAAATAGCAAACAAAGCAAGATTTAAAAAACTAACATTCAGCAGACACAATATACAATTATTTGGAAAGACTACATTTGTATCTCCCTCTCTACTCTCTCTCTACTCTCTCTCTCTCTCTCTCTCTAGTGGGATGCCTGCCTCTATCCTCCTCTCTACAGGTTGGAAAGGTCAGAGACAAAGCGTTTGTGTTATCTCTATGATGTTTATTTTGAGTGTATAATAACACTGCTAACATATTGTGTGTAATTGATATTGACACAGTAACTGATAATTGTCTGTGTGTGTGTGTGTATGTGTGTGTGTGTGTGTGCGCTCGTGCCCTCAGGTTGCTGACTGTATTCAGGACTCCCTGAATAGTAATGGCGGTGTGCCACATCCTGGCTGTGACAAACTGAAAACTGGTGACAACTCCTATCTATTTCTCTTATCTGACATAGCCTCCTTCAGCTGCACATATGCACTAGACCACACAGTGCACTTATTCAACTATATTCACTATAATTGTAATGCGTCAAAATTGAGATTTAGTTTATCATGGCAATGGAATCATGACACTGATTACTGTACGGAATACCCTTTATTTCATCTTGCTACATTTGACTATAATGTGGTTCAATATTTAATCAATTTAATCAATCTTCCATTACAAATAGTCATGGCAACACCTGTCACTGAGGCGGACAGGTATGATTATGTCTAGTCTGATAAGATGGACATGGTCAGTGTTGAGCAACCAGTGTTGTGTTCTGTTGTGCAGATGATGCTGTCCACAGGCACCAGGGTCTCCTGAGGGAGCTGCAGGAGCTGGCCCAGGAGGGTAAGTCTGACTACAGTTATTAGCTAATACTTTACTACTGAAGTACCCAGGGACAGACTGGGATCAGAAATTAGTCTGAGTATTTCTAACACACCTGTCAATTTTTTTCTTTGAATTTTAATTTGGTGCAAAACCCCCAAATTAGAAAGGCCCATTGGGCTTCAAATGGACCAGCCCATTTCTGGAAGTAGCCCTGCCAATGGTGTCATCATCACAGTAATATGGAATATCATAACATACTGACTTATTGAGAGAAACAGTCTAATTGTTGCAATAACTTTGCTATGCTATGTTGGTTTCAGAGTCAGGTAATTATACATGGAAATCAAGATAAAAATCTTCCTAAACATGTTTTGTTGAACTTGCTGTAATATGCTTTAAATTGTACAGTAACTAACCACCTCAATTTATTTTATTCTTACAGAGAGGGAAAGAGAGAGAGACTATGGGAGGGAGAAAAAGCAAAATGAGGAGAACCAGGCTGAGGGAGAGAGGGACAGAGAGAGGAGGGAGGAGGAGGAGCAGAATGATGATCAGAAGGACACTGAGAAAGAAGAACTGAGAGAGAAAGAGATGAAGGAAGAAGGGGTAGAGGAGGAGAAGGTGGAGATGAAGGACAGAATGAATGAGGAGATGAGAGAAGAGCCCAGACTAGAGGAGAAAAGGGGGGATGAGGAAGAGAACGCGAAGGAGCTGGAGGAGCTCTTCTCAAAGGAGCTAAGGAAGATAGGAGAGGAGGAAAAAGAGGACAGGGAGCTTGAGGAGCTGCTCAAGGAGCTGAAGAAGAAAAGGTATGAGTCGGTGAAGGAGAAAGAGCTCCATAGTGGGTCAGAAGCAGAGGAGGACAGGAACAAGGATGAGGGGGAGGAGCAGAAAAAGGGAGAGAAAGAGCAGCTAGATATTCTTGAGATTGAAGAGAGGAAACGCAGCAAGGAGAGGAACAACAACGAGGTGGAGCTGCTGGTGGAGAAAGAGAAGGTGGAGCGGGAGCTCAAGGAGCTGCTGGAGGAACAGGACAGCAAGAAGAACGTGGAGAAGGAGAAAGAGAGGGAGGAAAAACAGGAGGAACTAGCGGAGCTCCTCAAAAAGATGAAACGTGTGCAGGAGGAGGAGGAGAGAAAAGAGGAGGAGAAGAGAGAAACTGCCGGGGATGAGGCGAAAGTGGACAATGAGCGCGAGAAGGAGGGAGAGATTCACAAGGAATTGGAGAAGGTGAAAGCGGGAGAGAGTGAGGAGGTTAAGGATCCTCAGCAGAAGAGAGTGATGGAGAAAGCAAGTGATGAGTCAACACGTCAGTTTGAAAAGGAGAGGAACAGGGACGATGACGATGATGAAGAAGCAGATGAGGCAGATGAGGTTGAAAACAATGAGGATTGGGAAGAGGAAGAGGAGGATGAGGATAAAAAGGAGGATGTTGAGCAGGATGAAGGAGAAGTAAGTGGGCGAGAGTCAACAGGATTTAGCACGGCTGAGCCTGTAAAGCTGATACTGTAATTGCTAATTGACTATGTCTCTCTCTCTGTGTGTGTGTGTGTGTGTGTGTGTGTGTGTGTGTGTGTGTGTGTGTGTGTGTGTGTGTGTGTGTGTGTGTGTGTGTGTGTGTGTGTGTGTGTGTGTGTGTGTGTGTGTGTGTGTGTGTGTGTGTGTGTGTGCACCTAACACACTTTCTGATCTGTTCTGTGTGCCTACAGGAGCTTTTGGAGATTGAGGCAGAGCTGCGAAAAGTGGCTGCAGAGCTTCGGGAGCTTCACAGGGGTCGTTAAGTTCTAAATTACACACACACACACACACACAACACAACACAAGACAGACAGATAATGACCCAGTGCAGCACTCTCTCTCATGCTATCACACACAGAAACACACACAACTAACATACTTAGTAACATAGTATAATCATAATGCTTTTGATGGGATGTAGTTGCAGTAGTTGCATTTGAGTAAAAACAAACAAGTACACTTCTCCCCATCCCTGCATTCAGAGATTACAAGCTCTTTAGATGTGTCTTTCTGTGTGCTGCCATTATCAAAGATTGTTTAGTAGGCAAGATGTACAACCTTGCACATGTAAAGCTATCGTTAGTTTACATCTCACGATACAAGGTCGTTAAGTGGGAAGACATCTCCTTTACGGTATGTCTCGTGTACATATTTTGTGCAATAATTAAAAATCTATGTGTGAGATTTGTTATGGTCATTAAGACTGTTAATGTAAGCAATTAACTTACACTGTTATTACACTGTTATTACTGTTATTACAATTAACTTACACTGTTATTTATAATATTGACATATTGATTTCTGTGATTGATTTCCATGTGTATATGAACAAAATGTGAGGATTGTGCTATCTGGCTAATGCACTGTTAATATCAGACTGTTAATTAAGAACTGGGGTGACACTCAGGGACAATCTCCATTGCATACTCCTCGTGTATTCTCTCCTCACCTCCTTCTCAAAACCCATTGGAGGAGAAGGTCAGAGAGGAGAGCGTCTGTCTTTCTCATCCAATGGGTTTTGAGAAGGAGATGTGGACGTGAGGAGTATGCAATTGAGATCTTCCCTCAGAAAGAGATGGCGTGTGACCACGGAAACCTCTTTAGTATTGATGTACAGTGTGTCATAACATAATGTTCTATAATAAGAAGAGCATGATTGTTCCTGAAGTTTATTTTTTTTATTTTTGCAGTTCGGGTCACCAAGGTGGTCAAGAGTCATAGAAATAGAATGAATGGAAATGTCCGTTCTAGTAGTTATATTTCTATGGCCAGGGTGGCACCCCAGCTCTTCTCCCAACTTTGCACTCCTATCTTAACCAGCCAAGGAAGTCTAGCGAGGGGAGTGACATCACTAAGACATCTCTGGTATGTGGTCCTAATAAACAATGACAGTTGTAAAACTTTTTTTTAAGTTGGCAAGATATTGATGTTCACCATCATCCTTTTTCCTAGTTTGGGATCTCCACTGTTACGCAGCCATGTTTGAATAAGAAATATTAGGAAACAGTGCCCCCACATGTTAAATCAATATAAGTTGCATGGTTAATAACATGTGGAGGAATAACAATAACTGCAATACAAGAAGAAGAAGAGGAATATTAAGACAACTTATTCAAACCAATAAAGTTATAAAAATGTACATATTAAAGCAAAATATATGATGATGATTCTCTGTAAATGTACTTTATTATGTAATTAAAATGCATCATGAATCGACTTTTAAATGTAAACACTACTTTTTTATCGAACATTGATTTACAATTATAAACTGGGTGGTTCGGGCCCTGAATGCTGATTGGCTGACAGCCGTGGTATATCAGATCGTATGCCACAGGTATGACAAAACGTTTATTTTTACTGCTCAAATTACGTTGGTAACCAGTTTATAATAGCAATAAGGCACCTTGGGGGGTTGTGGTGTATGGCCAATATACTACAGGCTGTATCCAGGCACTTTGGGTTGCGTGCATAAGAACAGCCCATAGCCGTTGTATAATGGCCATATACCACACCCCCTCGGGCCTTATTGCTTAATTATGTAACACTGGTAACTGTTGGGACGCATATAAAACTAATATAAAACACATCAACACCATGTAAGGAATCAAACAGGCTACTCACTACATGTTGTGAGATTTACTCAAGAATGTATACCATTTCAACATTTAGAAATATATTTACCAAATGTATTTCATCAGAAAAGGGTTGTGGATTGTAAGTGGACCAATTAGTGGAGGTCAACATTTGTAATTGTACTGGCCCAATCAGAGTCCTGCATCTGTGCCTGCTGTGTCTTAAATGCTAAATGTCAATCAATAAAATCACAGTGTATGATATTTTTCAATCATTGTTACTTCTATAAGAGTAGTGGTTGGTTGTCTTCATTGATTGATCACAGTCTCTTATCTATTCATACAAAATTCTGACACCTGCGGTGCCAGTCAAAAGTTTAGACACACCTACTCATTCAAGGGTTTTTCTTTATTCTTACTATTTTCTACATTGTATAATAATAGTGAAAACATCAAAACTATGAAATAACACATATGGAATCATGTAGTAACCAAAAAAGTGTTATATTTTAGATTCTTCAAAGTAGCCACCCTTTGCCTTGATGACAGCTTTGCACACTCTTGGCATTCTCTCAACCAGCTTCACCTGGAATGCTTTTCCAACAGTCTTGAAGGAGTTCTCACATATGCTGAGCACTTGGCTGCTTTTCCTTCACTCATCCCAAACCATCTCAAATGGGTTAAGGTTGAATGATTGTGGAGGCCAGGTCATCTGGTGCAGCAATCCATCACTCTCCTTCTTGGTCAAATAGCCCTTACACAGCCTGGAGGTGTGTGCTGGGTCATTGTCCTGTTGAAAAACAAATTATAGTCCCACTAAGTGAAAACCAGATGTGGTGGTGTATCGCTGCAGAATGGTGTGGTAGTCATGCCGGTTAAGTGTGCCTTGAATTCTAAATAAATCACTGACAGTGTCACCAGCAAAGCACCATCACACCTCCTCCTCCATGCTTCACGGCGGGAACCACACATGCAGAGATAATCCGTTCACCTACTCTGCGTTGGAACCAAAAATCTCAAATTTGGACTCATCAGACCAACAGACAGATTTACAGCAGTCTTATGTCCATTGCTTGTGTTTCTTGGCCCAAGCAAGTCTCTTCTTATTATTGGTGTCCTTTAGTATTGGTTTCTTTGCAGCAATTCGACCATGAAGGCCTGATTCACGCAGTCTTCTCTGAACAGTTGATGTTGAGATGTGTCTGTTACTTGAACTCTGTGAAGAATTTATTTGGGCTGCAATTTCTGAGGCTGGTAACTCTAATGAACTTATCCTCTGCAGCAGAGGTTACTCTGGGTCTTACTTTTCTGTGGCGGTCCTGGTGAGAGCCAGTCTCATCATAGCGCTTGATGCTTATTGCAACTGCACTTGAAGAAACTTTTAAAGTTCTTGAAAATGTCCGTATTGACTGACCTTCATGTCTTAAAGTAATGATGGACTGTCGTTTTCTCTTTGCTTATTTGTGCTGTTCTTGCCATAATATGGACTTGGTCTTTTACCAAATAGGGGTATCTTCTGTATACCACCCCTACCTTGTCACAACACAACTGATTGGCTCAAACGCATTAAGAAGGAAAGAAATTCCACAAATGTACTTTTGACAAGGCACACCTGTTAATTGAAATGCATTCCAGGTGACTACCTCATGAAGCTGGTTGAGAGAATGCCAAGAGCGTGCAAAGCTGTCATCAAGGCAAAGGGTGGCTACTTTGAAGAATCTCAAATATAAAATATATTTTGATTTGTTAAACACTTTTTTGATTACTACATGATTCCATATCTGTTATTTCATATTTTTGATGTCTTCAATAAAAAAGATAGAAAGAAAGAAAAACCTTGAATGAGTAGGTGTGTCCAAACTTTTGACTGGTACTGTATGTGTCTGCAAGGAGAGGTGACTTAGACCCATATTATGAGATTTAAAGGCAACCGTTGTCAATTAGGTCTCCTACTTCCAGGAGCTTTCTGTACAGTATGTATCAGAGAAGATGAGCCAGGTCAGGGTCAAGGGTCAACGGTGAACCCAGGTCAGAGGTCAGCCTGGGGAGTCGAGGGAGCAGGAGGACATGTTGCCTGGGGTTCTTCCAGTTCCTGGTTGTCCAATACTGACTCAATGTGACTGAGGAGGGAGGAGAAGAATTGAGGCACTCCCTCATAGCCTGGAAGAGAGGGACGGAAAGATATGGTTGATGAGGGAGAGAGCTAGAAAGAGAACATGAAATTGAGTAAGAGTGAAAGAGTAACATGGAAGCAAATATAGCAGAATAAAGTGAATTTGATGACTGTAAGTCGTTCTGGGTAAGAGTGTCTGTTAATGACAAATAGAGATGAAGGATGTCCCAGTGACCTGGGAAGATGTTAATGTCGATGATAGTGAGGGTGTGTGTGTCGATGCTGACGATGACGTCCACCCCGAACAGAGCCATGCCCAGCTCTGCCCTCAGCTCTCTTACTAGGGCCACCATGGCCTCACCACTGGGGGGAGGCAGGCTCGACACCTTCTCATCCAGCTGAGATACAACACCACAGGACAGATGATCAGTTCATCTGTTCAGGGTCCCTATTCACAAAGTGTATCAGAGTAGGAGTGCTGTTCTAGGATCAGGTCCCCCTGTCTATGTGATCGTTATGATCTAAAAAAAAAAAAATCAAATTAAAGATCTTAGCTCAGCACTACTACTTTGAGACACATTATGAATACGGGCCCTGGATAGTACAAGGCCAATTGCACACAGTGGGTCAAGTAGAACAGGGTAAAGGAGATTGAATTCAATTGTACAGGAATCAGTGCCAGTGAATCAAATTGAACAGAGTTGATTGTCAGAGTGGAGGTCGTACTAACTGCAGTGAGGTGGGAGCAGGACTCTGGCTTGGACACCTCGTGGCTGTTGAAGAAGATTGTCTTCCTCTCTGGAGTCACAAAACACGCCATAGACATTAGGAAGAAGTTATATTGCAACAGATGATTAAAAACAGTATAAGCATGAGAATGAGAAATATCGAGAGAGGGAGAAGAAGAGGGAGAAAGAGGTGAGGGTGTGTCCACACTAACCATAGGGTCCAGGGGGGAAGTTCTTCAGCGAGGGCCTCTCCACAGTGAAGTGGTCCTCTCCCACCACAAACACCTTGTGCAGCACGGCACCGTGGTTGACGAAGCTCTGCAGCACACAGGGAGGGCGGGCCTCTGACAGACCAGCCATGCTGAAGATCAGAGACATCTATGGTATGGTGAGAGAACAGGGACACTAAAGTCTGAAGAACTAGAGGGAGAGCCATGGGCCACGAAACACCAATACATTTCTATAGAGAGAGTTCACAGTGTCAACATAACAGCAAATCACTGAGCCACACAAAAAGGCAGAACTGGTTTTATTTTATTGTTTATATATGGAATGTACGGGAAAATATGCAAAAAAAGACTCAATAGAAAGACAGGCAGTCTCTTACGTCATGGGAACAGGATCCATGAGCCACCCTGGTTTTACAGACTAAGAGGAAGAGGAATAGTGAGGTGTGAGG